>NC_139986.1:9135367-9212442 GCF_963993115.1 Abramis brama | reverse complement strand
CTCTCTGTGTGTGTGTGTGTGTCCCTGGGGTCTGATTCTGTAAGTGATCTGATCCGGGAAACCCCTGCTATATGATCTTCACTGTTTCACCCATCCTTATGAGTAACTAATACTCACTGTTGACTCAAAAATAATGATAATGACACCCAATACTCACCTCTCTCTGTTCTCAGCTCACTTGTGAGAGATACACTCACTATTACACATATACACACAAACACAATACAGCCATTGCATCATTGGTTTCTCAGGTTTTTACAGAATCTGCTCTAAAGACGCATGGCAAATGATCAACTACTTTAGCTGTAAAGCTGTATTTTTGTTCATGTTTATGATCCTGATGAAGATGAACTGTCATTTCTGTTGTCCTAACACAAGTTAGTGATCTATAAAAAAGACATTGCTGTTAAAAGACATTTAATCTGAAGCTGAGAATAAGTTGATATTGATCTGACCAGTCTTATCCAAAAGTTCAGGTTGACAGCATTGGATCGAAGGAGTTATTACAACACATCAGTCTCATATCTCTGTCAGTCGCTATCTATCTATCTATCTATCTATCTATCTATCTATCTATCTATCTATCTATCTATCTATCTATCTATCTATCTATCTATCTATCTATCTATCTATCTATCTATCTATCTATCTATCTATCTATCTATCTATCTATCTATCTAGAAACTAGTTTATTAATACTCAATTATATAAATTAGTTAAAGATATATTGGATGTTTTTTTTTTTTGACAAAGTACATTTTCAGTGCACGTCAGGCTCAAGTGACCCCTCACATCACTATGACACTTCATGACAAACAGGAAGCTAATTGAGCACAGCAAAGGCAAATATTTTCAGATTATAAATAATTTGGCAAAGTGAATCCTCATATAAAATGAAAGTCTTTTCTAAATATGCATTAACTGAGTGAAGGCTGAATATTGGTTTCACATACTGTTGGCCTTTCTGATATTTGAAACCATTTTTAATGAAGTGTATCTCCCTCTCTTGAGCTGGAGGGTTGTAGGAAAAGCAAAACTTTCTCTGAGGGCTATGGTGGAGTATCTCTGTCCATTATGTTAAAAAGAGAAGTTACCCCTCCCTCCTGTCTTTAGTCTTGTGTAAATGTTTAAATGTTACCTCAGCCCCTGCCTTTGTGTCGGGCTGCAATTAAGGGCCCATGACTGTGAATAACAAAAGCAGCTCTGCTCATCTGTGTCTGGCCCCGGGTGCTATTGACACGGCCGCACTTCAAAGACATTTTTAACCTCTCGCAGTACCTCCGCTCAGGTATTAATCCACACTGGAAAACACCATCCTAATCCCATAAGGGAAAAAAGGATACCCCAAACAGGTAAAGGAGCATGCAATGTTTTTTTTGATAAAAAAACATTAGTCAATAAAACAGTATAACAAAGTTGTACTACACACACACACACACACACACACACACACACACACACACACACACACACACACACACACACACACACACACACACACACACAAAAGGGTTTAGGGTTAGGGAATGGAATATACAGTTTGTTTTTTGAAAATTTACAGTTGCACACACAGAACACTTTCTATATTTTTATATTTTTAAAAAACATCAATTAGCAGGATTTATAAGCTGTTTTTTTTTTTTTTTTTTTATAGGGACCAAAAAATGTTTTTCAGATATTGCCAACTTTGCAGGGACATTTTGTCCCCATAACTTAGGGTATACCTGAACTACACACACACAAAGTCGATGTCAGGTGAACCAAATAGATATAAATCTGTTTATATCTGAATTTATTATTTATAACAAAAATCTTTAGATGAATTATATTTGAAGCCTATTTGCATTTAATTTATACTAATTTTACTAGGCAGATGTGTTGTTGAATTTAAACCAAATCTATGAAGTATTTTCAGCTTTCATCTAGTGTTTCATTGATGTGATAGCATGGCCTCAGGTTAGAGCAGGTTATTGGAGAGCTAAACACAAAAGTGCACCATGCCAGAGAAATGACTTCATTAACGCCATGACCCTTGTTCACAGTGACCTGCTGCAGTTTGGCCTGAAAGCTGCCTGTCTGATGATAGGAACAAGCTTTTATTTATCAAAAGAATAGGAGGAGGAAGACAATGTGTGTAAAACTAAGCAGCAGTGTACGGGCACACAGGAACTGATGCTTTCATATTGATAATTGCGTTTTGCACCACACTCATGCAAATGAATGTAAACGCACGCACACACACACGCACACGCACACACACACACACACACACACACACAGACATCTCAACAACATAACTTTTGTGCATTCTTTGCCTAAACTACACAAAAACTCTTTCTTCCTTGAGTCAAGCTCTCTACTTCCTCTCTATCAGCATTTAAAGTTTCTTTTGCATCTCAGGAAATGAACAACAGAAAACAGTAGACAAAAACTACACTCATTCACAATCCTGCCATGTTTCTGATTAAACTACTTTTATGTAACAAGGGTGATGCACGCAAGATGTTCTTGTAAGCCATCACACACTTTAGAAACCTCATAAGAAGAGGCCTCCTGCTCTCTTGTTCTTTATTAGACACCCCACAGCGCCCTACATGCACTGCTTTGATCAGTTTACACACACACACACACACACACACACACACACACACACACACACACACACACACACACACGCGCGCGCACTCTGGACACTTCTCTAATTACAGTGTGTATATGGGTGATTTTCAGGAACTTTATGGCTGACTTTTTTTTTTTTTTTTAAAGAAGACTATTGCTAAGGTAAAATCATATTTTAACACCTCATGTTTAAAGTACGAGGGCTGTAATAACATAGTGGGAGAGAACCTCCATGAATAGACAGATTAATGGTCACTGTGGGTGTTCCAATGGCCAATTCTTAAACTTTTACCCCCAACTATGTGATTACAGCATTGCACATTAACCAGTATTTCTTTATCCGTACTAACCCTAAAGCAGTAGACAATTTCAGCCATGTCACAGTAAGCTTTGAAATTCAAATATATTATTTGAATAGATAACTGAGAAAATTCTGCTAGTATCATACAGTTTTGGGTGTGCCTTGCAATAAATCACACTTTGTAATTAACCCATGACATTTCCTTTTTGTTATGTGCCAACCATTTTTCATTCATAATATGTTAAGGTTAAATGTTACAGGGGTGCTGTACAGCTTTAACTAGAAAATATAATTGCACCACACCAGAAATATTTACATATTTGAAGTCAGTGTTCTTCTCTTCTTTCAGCCAAGAACATATTTTTCTGTGGGAACTGATTGCAATGATAGAGTATACACTATATAACCATTGAGTTTTTTAGAGGTCAATATAAGTGTGATTTTAATAAAATAATACAGATTAAGACAGTAATAGAAACGTACCTCTGTTTTAAACATATTGTCAGAAAATAAGCATTCAATAAGCAGAAGTAAGTCATGGGGACACATAGCTCAAAAAAGGCAAAATGGCAACATTTCCTAACCATGTATTAAACATTTTTTAACAATAAAATAAGATCTTAATTCAGATTTAATGGCATCCATGTTGAATTGGATTACTGACCATAATCTGTCTATAGATCACATTTTCAGATGAAAATATTCAAATACTGTATTTTAAATGGCCAGTTGCATGTACTTTAGACATGAGTAAACCATATTCCCTAAGCCATCAAACAAGAAGTTACATGTTAGAACCTGCAAAAATCTATGTAAAAGAATTTCATGAGAGACCTGTGTAAGAACATATTTGTGATAATTAACTTTCTGAAGAGTGAAAATGAATCAAATATAAGATTAATAATAAGATAGTGTACAGTTGGAATTGGAATTTATATAATATTTGATTAATATTGGTAATTATTGCTGAATATTGTTTTGCAAATAATGCAAATTAATAGTTGTAATATTATTTAATGTTTCGTTGTTTTGCAGATTAAATGTAAGTATTAATCATTTAAATACCTAAATAGTTCTTACAGTCAGGGGTGTAAAATGTACTGAGAAATAGTACAAACAATATGCCAATCATTTTACTTAATTAAAACTCTAAAACATACTTATAGAAAAAAAAAATATATATAAGCGAAAATAAGAAAAAGTTCTGTTACTCTA
Source organism: Abramis brama (assembly GCF_963993115.1). NCBI lineage: Eukaryota > Metazoa > Chordata > Actinopteri > Cypriniformes > Leuciscidae > Abramis > Abramis brama. Next base: position 9,208,307 of record NC_139986.1, on the reverse strand, counting down.
AATGTAATTGAATAAAAGTTTTTGGGTTTAACAGAGCTCAAATTCCTGAAAATAATAGTTAAGTATAATAGCAAATTGCTATTACTCGAATAATTTATATCTCTGCTGATTTGCTCAATTCAAATCACTGACACTCGTTTAGTAGGTCCAAGCCAGTGAAACACTTACTAGAATAGGAAGTGAAATGCATACACTAAAAAAACTATTGGCTTGTGCTATAGTCAGTACATACAATCAGGAAAAGCAACAACAAATGCTTAAAAATCAAGCTTCAAATAGAATAAAAAAAAATATGAGTTAAATATGAAAGTGAACAAAAGCGATTTGATGATTTTTATGATTTTTGTTTTCAAAGATACAGATTAATTTATGATGACGAATGAATCTTTAGGCTAATCAATTCATGATTAACACCACTAAAAGGGTTCTGCTTTCTCCATCATTGCCAAAGGAGATGAAGATGTTCAGAAATAACATCTCATCAAAGAGGTGTTTACACAACTGGTGACCTCGGAATACAAACAGAATGCATATTGATCCATAAACTGAACATTGATATGTCGTGATGTGTTGCTACTGAATAGTAGGCCTATCACCTTATTTTCTCAAGTGCTCACACAAAAAATAAGTATGATCCCTCGTAATGGACTGGCCATCAGCATTTATAAATATGATGTAATTATTTCAAAAATAATTATTTGCCAAGGCAAAATTAGCTTGATTTGCAAGTTATGTTGAATGACACACCATTCTGCTAAACAGTTTGTGTGAAAACTGTATTAACATTTGTATAAACAGGGCAAATTCTTGACAATGACAGGGCTAAAATTTACATAATATGCACAATATCTCTCCTAGAAACTTTGTGAATAATTGAATAACTGCAGTTGCTCAGCCGTGACCCTCTAAACTGTCACACATTTCAGCAGAGTAATTAAAGAGCTGTCAGTTAAAGTAAAACTACTCCTCAAATTGACAGTCTTTTAGATCAACAGATTAGAGAAGAAAGGAAGAGAGATATGAGAGGACTCTTAAAAAATGTTCCTTAACTGTCAAGGTTTTGGATATACTGTGTAAAAGAGTTAGCAAATGTTTTCAGTTTTGAAATGTTCTAATACCAAATTATATAAAGTGCAAAAAAGTTATTGTTTAAAAAATATATTTAATGATTATTAATGTGTAATTTTTTTTTAATTAATGTTATTTAATTTTTGTACACTGGCAGTCAAAAGTATTGACATAGTTGAATACATATATATATATATATATATATATATAAAAACCAACACTTGATCTAAATGCTTACTATGGTGACCGGGTCACCATGTTCGGTTCACTTAGTTTTGTCGTGGCCACAACATATAAACTTGTGGAAACGTGAAATTAAGTCGTGGGCTTTTCCTTTTACCCCGGTCATAATTTACTTTGTTATTTGTTAATTTAAGTTTCTCATAATTTGTTTTTGTTTATTGCCTTAAACGGGACTTTATTCGTGACCCTAGCAGGCCTATTTCATTCAAGCCAGCAAATTTCCGACGAAATTTCCCATTCAACTTAAAAATGTGCTTCAGGTGTCTTTCACTTATAACGTACCCATGTCTTAATGCCAGAGACCGCACTATATCTTTATATGACATTCCTAATTCAAAGTAAAATGTTATTTCATCAGTCATCTCCATCTCCAACTGCTGTATATGGTTAGAGTATTGACCATTGTGGTACCCTCAATATAACTCATGAAAATAGATGTAGTTCTCTCAAAATACGAAAATACGAAGGAACGATATAAAAATATATCGTTCCCTCAACATATGATCTTGAGGCCACAAGTTTACATCGCGTGGCCACGACATAATGATGTCGTTACCTCAACAAAATTATCTCGTGGCCACGATTTATCACGTTCCCACGACTTAATATGACGTTCCCACAAATTAATATCTTGTGGCAACAACATATTATCATGTTCCCACGAGTTTATATGTTGTAGCCACGACAAAACTAAGTGAAGTCCCATCTCCCGATTGTTGCGCAATACCGATCTAAATTTTCTCAATATGCAGAAGGCCTATAATATTACAATATTTCATGGATGCAAGCCAAGACAAGCAGTCTATAGCCTACATGACAACACACACACACTTAACAATTTTTGATAATCCGATATGCTATAGTATTCGTAAAGCAACACTGACATAGGAGGTTGCATTGGCTTAAGTTGTTTGGATGCACGTTGTTTTATAACAAGGAGAGGCAAAGTTGTGCATTACAATGCAGACATGACAATAATTGGCACCAATCTGGCGCACTTACTAGAGCAATCAACTGAATAAATGCCAGGTATAGCCTATTGGAGACTGGCACGCAATCAGTGCACTTGCAAATGAGAGCCTGCAGTATGACCGATCGTGGTGTGACAATATCAGCCTGCATTTTGTTCACAGATTTAGTCGCACAAACAGCGCGAACGGCTCATTACGACCGACTGAATGACACTTTAATTTAAGTAGAAAATTTCAAATGAAGATCGCGGAACTCCAGCTTACTTGTCTGTGTTTTCAGATCATCCGCGCTTCTTTAGCAGTGTAGAAAGCTCGCGCGCGCATGGTTGCCAGATACTATTGAAAAGACCGGGTAGAAATGTCTCGGTTACGTATGTAACCCTAGTTCCCTGAAGAGGGAATGAAACGCTGTGTCGAAACGCTGCGGGAACGCCCCTGCATGAGTGCATCATGAAGCACGTATGGAATCAGTCCAATGGCATCACAAACGTCATGAAGTGAAACTCCTGACAATAAAGCTTTAGAAGCAGCCATACTCCTAGTCGAGTGAGCTCGTACAGCCAAAGGTGAAGGCTGACCAGGCGACTCGTAAGCAAATCAGATAGCCTCAACCACCCACTTGCTCATCCTCTGCTTAGATGCAGGACACCCCTTCCTGGGTGACCCAAAACAAACAAACAGTTGTTCAGATTTCCTCCACAGGGCAGCTCTGTGGACGTAAGCATCTAATGCCCTAACCGGGCAGAGCAGATTTAGCTTCTCTTGGTCTGACGTCAGAAAAGGAGGAGGAGAAAAAGCCTGCAGTACTATTGGTCTAACAATATTAGTCGGGACCTTAGGAACATAGCCCGGTCTAGGATGGAGAAAAGCCTTTACCATGCCAGGCGAGAATTCCAGGCACGAGGGAGAAAACCGAGATATGTCTCCAATTCTCTTGAGAGATGAGATAGCAAGAAGAAAGATAGTCTTGAGAGTAATGAATTTCTCAGAAACCTCTTCAATGGGCTCGAACGGAGCTAGGGAGAGGCCTTCCAATACGACAACCAGGTCCCATGTCGGCACCCTCGTGCGAACTGCTGGCCTCAGCCTTAAAGTGCCATGAAGAAAGTGTGTTATAAGTGGGAGTGGGTGTCTTCCCAAAAAGACTCCACTGAAAGGGACGTGGTAAGCAGCTAGTGCCACCACGTACACCTTAAGTGTGGAGGGGGATAACCCTGCAGAGAAGCGCTCCTGCAGGAACTCCAGCACTGCACCCACCGGGCAGTTAACCGGATCCAACTGGTGTTCTCCGCACCAAGAAGTAAACAATCTCCATTTCAAGGCATATAACTTCCCCCTGGATGGAGCTCTGGAGTGGAGGATGGTCTCAACAACCTCAGTTGAGAGACCAGAACTTATGAGCTGGGCCCACTTAGAGGCCAAGCCCACAGTTTCCTCAGTTCTGGGTGGGGGTGAAGGATCAACCCACACACCTGAGAGAGTAGGTCTCTCCTGATCGGAATCTCCAGTGGAGAGCCGTCGAGGAAGGACACTAGGTCCGCAAACTATACTTGGGCCGGCCATAACGGGGCTACCAACAATAGACTGACCCCGTCCCGACGAACCCTTTCCAGAACTCCTGGGAGCAGAGCAATCGGGGGAAATGCGTACAGACGTGACCTCGGCCACGCCTGCACCATAGCGTCCAACCCCAGAGGGGCTGGATGGCTTAGAGAGAACCACAGTGGACAGTGGGATGTCTCTTTGGAAGCGAACAGGTCTACCTCAGCATGACCGAAATTCTTCCAGAGGAGCTCCACCACCTCGGGGTGGAGTCTCCATTCCCCAGGCCTCAGCCCCTGCCTCGACAGGATGTCTGCCCCCTGATTTAGATACCCTGGGATATCACCCTCAATGAAAGAAGCTTCACCTGGGCCCACAGGAGGATCTGGCGAGCCAGCTTGTATAAGTGGCACGAACACAGACCCCCCCTGATGGTTTCTGTACGAGACCACCGATGTGTTGTCTGACCGAACAAGCACATGATAGAGACAATTTATATGCCACGAGAGATGATGGTCCTGCCACAGACCTTGGGCTCATGATCGCCCCCCAGCCCGTGAAGGAGGCATCCGTTGTTAGCATGACACGGCGACAGGGAGCTCCCAGCATGGGCCCTTGGGACAGGAACCAAGGTTCTTTCCACATAGGGCACGAAGACATCGGCGCGTGAACCTGATCATGCGGAACGGGTTTCCCCTCGGGGAGAACCCCTTGGTCCTGAGCCACCACTGCAGCGGTCTCATGTACAACAGGCCGCAAGGTATCCTGTTGGACGCTGCTGCCAACAGACCTAACAGTCTCTGAAACTGCTTTACAGTGAGTGACTGGCCTAGCTTTGCTTGTTTCACAGCTGAGAGAATCGAAGCAATACGAGCAGAAGACAGGCGTGCCTGCATCATCGTTGAATCCCAAACCACACCCAGAAAAGTGGTCCTCTGTAGTGGAGATAGCACACTTTTCTTGGCATTCAGCTTCAACCCCAACTTCTTGATGTGAGCGAGAATGACATCTCGATGCCGAACCGCCTGATGTTCTGATTGAGCTAGAATCAACCAATCGTCAATATAATTCAAAATGCGGATGCCCTGGAGTCGCAGTGGAGCCAGAGCTGCATCCATACATTTCGTGAATGTGCGGGGAGACAGAGCTAGGCCGAACAGAAGAACACGATATTGGTACGCTTCACCCCCGAAAGCGAAATTTGAATTTGAGCTTCCCTACTGTGCATTTTAACAGGCGCAGATCTAAAATTGGACGCAATCCCCCATCCTTCTTTGGAACAATGAAGTACCGGCTGTAATAACCTGACTCGCTGCTGGGAGGAGGAACCCGTTCTATAGCCTCCTTTTGCAGAAGAGCTTTTACCTCCTGTTCCATTGCAGAGCCTGCACGGGGCTCACAACTGTACTTGCAGGGAACAACTGGCCTAACTACTCTAGACCCCTCCTCGGAGGGAGCGAGAGCCCCTCAGGAAAATGCTCACTGGGACCGTCTATGCCCCGGCATAAAGGCAGGGTTGGCAGAACGGGCACCTGAGGGCACCGAGAGAGAACGGGCACCGTGTGATGCGGTGAACTCAGCTTTCTCTCAGTGGGGACCACCCTCAGTAGAGTCAGGACTTCTTCTTAGATGAAGCCTTCTTAGCAAAAATCACTGTCCTCAGATCAGTTTTTCCCTTTGAAGACTTCGTCTGGGAGCGTCCCAGTCTTTTTTGTGGGGGAGCGTGAGACGCGACACTCTGTTTTTGTTGCACCCGGTGTGAGGAGCTAGTCGACGGCCGGGACTGCTCTTGTCCAGTGGTAGGTACTTCTGGAACGCCGCTGCCTGCTTTTTCTCTTCCTGAAACCTATCGATGACTGAATTTACTGAGTCACCAAATAGGCCAGCAGTGGAAAGCGGGGCGTCCAGGAGAAAAGCTTTTTTCTCGTTCTTTCATACCAGAGAGGTTCAGCCATAGATGCCTCTCCGTGGCCACCAGGAAAGCGTTCATCCAGCTTGCTTTTCTGCCTTGTCTCTCTTTTATCTGCTGGCCACTCGATACTCAATTTCTGAACAGCACGAGTGAGCACCTCCATTAACTCCTCACATGCAGGAGACTAAGGTGACGAGTCCTCCTGTTCCAATACTAAAAAAATCCAGTTCCTCGGAACTGGATGGTTGCAGTACCGGGGCCTCAGCCTGGGCGGAAGAAACCGCAGAGCGTGCTTCCAAACCCTGGACTGAGGCACTAGATCTGACAGGTGAAGGCTGAGATAAGGCTGGGCCCGTCTCAAACCCCTCTGTCAGATCCATTTGCGAACCCCACGACTAAAGTCGGCGCTCTGCCTCGACATAAGCGGGACCCGAGCCGCGGGGAGCGCGAATCGAACCACTCTCCTCGAAGAGTGATCGGCGGGAGCGCAGAGTTCTTAGTGGTAAATGCTCGCAATGCTCACACTCAGACCCCTCGAGAGCTGACTGGGCATGCTGCACTCCCAGACAGACAACACATAGTTTGTGTGTATCCCCACCCGTGAGAAATCGAGTGCAGGGATGAACACACTTCCTATATTGTTGCTGGCTCCGCATAATATAGTTTATATATATATATATATATATATATATATATATATATACAGTATATATATATGTGACAAAACCCCTGCCTAGTAACAACTAAGGACAGACAAAAAGATTCACTTTCAGACAGATTCACACAGAGCGCTTGCTGAAGGCACAGAAGCTAGCGCGGTTATGATTCAGGGGTGCTTTACAGTTTCCTGGTCGATGACGTCACCCAAGCACGTTCCATCTCGCCATTGGACTGATTCCATTCGTGCTTCATGACCACCCATGCAGGGGCGTTCCCACAGCGTTTCGACGCAGCTCGAGTTCCCTTGAAAGGGAATGTGCTCTTTTAACAGAAAATCTCTGACTGGGGTTTCAATTATTGAAATCTGGCAACCCAAGCATGAACGCTCGTAAAAACTGTTACTCTTCTGTAATGTGTTGTCTCCTTTATTTGACAAAAATAAGTGGTTTTGGTCAAGTTCTTATGTTTTTAAACACATTTCAGTCTTGTCTTTTTTTGTCAACGATATTGCATGTGTTGATATAGTCACAGTTTTCGTTTAATGACGTGGGTGTCGTCTCTCATCATCTTGTCTTAGACATGGGAAAAAAGGTCGCCAACGTACATTTTTTGTCATAGTTTTCGTTAACGAAATTAACACTGGTGACAATAATATATTAAAAAAAATTGACAAAATTTGACATCTCCTTCAAATTTTGCTTTTGAAGCTTTCAGGGGGTCAAGCTCCACAGTGTTTTATTATATTTTCTGAGCAGTAGTTAGTTAAATATGAGTCCAAATGCAGAGAACAATTCAAGTTCAAGGCATGGAATTCAGAGCTTGTGTGTAATGACACAAACAGTGCTTCACATGTAAACGCTGTCACATAGGTGATCAATGTGGATGTCAAATATTAGTTTTTCTCTGACTGCACTGTAGAGTTTTGTATTTGCATGATGGCAGTTGTGTGCATGCAGGGAAACATTACACAGAATGCCACGTTTGTCTTCTGCTTTATCTCTTAGTAAATAAGTATCTTTAAAGTAAGTAAGTAACAACAAGTAAGAATGGAATACATATATGAATAATCTTTCATATATGATAAAAAAAAAAAAAAAAAAAAAAATGAATATCTTGAGAGATGGCTCTTTGATGGCTTTTTTTTTTTTTCATTGAATAGATATGGCTATATATCAAAGGCAACAATATGGCCCTATTAGTGTTGATGTGTGCTAATAATGAGATGCTTTAATTTGTCCAAATAGAAGGGTCAGGAGCTGCTTTAGCATCACTGATACAAGATGTTCTCTCAATAGAAGAAATTAGGGCAGGTTCCAGAACGGACACAAGAGATGCACACAGACCCAGCTATGAATCACTGCATTTTCAATAAATTCAGGGGACATTTACTTAGCAAACACACAAACAACAGAATAAACTGTCAAAAACGGTGTGCTTGTTAATACCAATGACCACATGCACAAACAGAACTGGAACACAAAGACGCACACACATACACATGTTGGGTTTTCATGTTTTATGGGGACATTCCATAGACATAAAGAGAAGGACACAAGGATATCAGATGTTGGCATCTTTGTGGGGACATAATGTAGGGCATACCTGAAACACACACGCACACGCGCATGCACGCACGCACACACACACACACACACACACACATTTATTGTCCATGTAAATACGTCTTAAGTCATTTCTCATATCAAATACACTGAGAAAAAAACAAAAACAAAAATTAAGCTATATGTGGTTACATGTAAATTAACTGATTTAATTCAAGCAAAAAGTATCACAGAAAGAGCCCAAACACAATTGATTACCCTAATTGTAGGGCTTAATCAGGAAGAAAATTCTTAAGGTGGCAACTGCATGTTAAGTCAGTCAAGTCACCTTTATTTATATAGCGCTTTTTACAATACAGATTGTTTCAAAGCAGCTTTACAGAGATAACAGGAACATAATGCAACAAAGTTTGTTTCAAGAAGAAAATAGCGTCACAGTCCAGCTTAAGTAAGGTCAGTGATGATTAATTTTATTGTAAAAAAAAAGAAAAAAAGAAAAGAAAAGTTATTAATTTAGTTAATTTATATATATATAGCCACTTTGGAGAAAACCGTGATGTCATCGTCCAGCTCAGTTCAGTTCTCATATAATGGTGTCAATGCAGGCAAATCAATAATATTGTTGAATATTAGATTAAATGTCCCCAACTAAGCAAGCCAAAAGCCAATGGCGACAAAAGCGAAGAAAGGCGACAGTGGCAAGGAACCAAAACTCCATCAGGTGACAGAATGGAGAAAAAAACCTTGGGAGAAACCAGGCTCAGTCAGGGGGCCAATTCTCCTCTGGCCAACGAACGAACGAAAAGTGTATGATTATGATTCAGGAAGCATTATAGGTCAGAAGTCAGATTGGATTGGAACATTCAGAATATTATCCAGTTCCATCTGGTTGAAGATCAGAGTCATCACGCAAACATAGTGCCACTATATCTATACTTTTTCTTCATTTTGAACACTGTGTCTCTTGTTTCATCATTTAATAGTCAACATGAACAACCACAACCAATTTTACTTCTATAATGTGACTACAACAAAACAGGATATTCAAAGAAGGCCTTTTGATGGGGATGTGGATGCTGAAGGTTGACCCTCAAGCTCCTCCAAGTTATTACCTGTTATTGTCGTAACCTACAGTCCACTTAAAGCTGCAGTTGGTAACTTCTGTAAAAATGTATTTTTTACAGATTTGTTAAAACTGTCATTATGTCCTGACAGTAGAATATGAGACAGATAATCTGTGAAAAAATCAAGCTCCTCAGGCTCCTCCCAGTGGTCCTATTGCCATTTGCAGAAATACACCGCTCCCTGTAAGAAACAACCAATCAGAGCCAGGAGGAGTGCCTTAGCAGTGTCAGTCATGCTTGTGTACGCACTTATCACCCCCCTCTCTCGCACAGCGTGTACCGTCGTCGTTCTAAATCAAGATAGCCGGTGTGCCGCGCAGCTGTGCTAATGGCGGACAAACAACCAAAACTGCCAATTTCTCGAGTGGCACCTGCTCATACAACAAAGACAGGTAAGTGGAAAAAGACTGATGATAAACAAGCCCGTCGGAGCCCATTGACTCAGTGTCAAAACTCTAGCCGCATAACATAGATAAAACATCACGCACTGACTGTGCAAAGCAACAATTGAAACCTGCTAATTCACTGGCTTGTCATGTTGCTGAAATAATGTACTAGCAAACCTTATTTAGCATTACACATCTCTAGAATAATTACTTTCATACTGTAACGTTACCATTATATTATCTTGCTAGCTATTTATAACTTATAGAAAGAGTGCAACGTTATGAAGTTACATTACATGTATTGCAAAATACGTAATGATTTGACGACCAAGTTTGTAGTCAAAGTATGGGCAGGACGTAGTCAATGTAAAGCATATTGTTGATGTTTCGTCCCTACCAGTGAATGTGCAATAACTGTTTATCCGCTGTCATCAGTGGCCCTGCATGTTTACTAGCCTGCGCGTTCACGGCATGCTCCGTTGTGGGGGAGGAGCTGTGGAGGGAGGGCTGGAGAGCAGCAGAGAGCGAGGGGGAGTGACCTGTAAGCTGTGCTTGTTCAAATTTTCAGGCTAAGTCAACGTTTTCTAAAAGATCCCTACTGCAGCTTTTAGAGCAGGACAGCGGTCCCACTGAAACATTTTCAGAGGCTCCTAGGGCATATGGCATCCACAGTAACACAGCTCGGATTGCTTCATATGAGGCCGCTTCAGCACTGGCTTCACAGCCGAGTTCCGAGATTGGCGTGGCAACACGGCACACACTTGGTGACAATCACCCCGGCCTGCCACCAAACCTTCAGCCCGTGGTCGGACCCTGCGTTTCTACTGGCAGGAGTTCCCATAGAACAAGTGTCCAGGCATGCTGTTGTCTACACAGATGCCTCCACCACCAGCTGGGATGCCATGTGCAATGGGCATGTAGTTTCGGGTGTTTGCACAAGACCCCAACTACACTGGCACACCAAATGCCTCGAGTTGCTAACAGTACGGCTTGCGCTGGGCCGCTTCAAATCGCTGCACACTAGGCAAGCATGTACTGGTCAGAACGGACAGCACTGCGGCCGCTGCATACGTCAATCATCAAGGTGATCTACGCTCCTGTCGCATGTCACAACTCGCCTACCATCTCCTCCTTAGGAGTCAGAAGCATCTGAGGTCGCTTCGTGCCATTCATATACCGGGCGTGCTCAATCATGCAGCCGACAAACTCTTATGACAGCCTACGCTTCCGGGAGAGTGGAGACTCCATCCCCAGGTTGTCCAGCTGATCTGGAGATGCTTCGGACCCGCACACGTAGACCTGTTTGCCTCTCCAGACACGTCCCACTGGCAGTTGATTTACTCCCTGACTGAGGGGTCCCTCGCCACGGATGCAATGGCACCCAGTTGGCCACGGGGCCAACGCAGGTTCATACCTCTGGAATCTCTATGCATGGTCTCTAGACGGGATGTGGAGGACTTAGGTGATCTACCCCAGGTGATGGGGTACGAGAGAACCCTCTTTGAGGCGTGCTTATGCCCTGAAGCGGAACCTGTTCTTTGACTGGTGTTCTTCTCACCGGGAAGACCCGTGGAATTGCTCGATCAGAGCTGTGCTGCTCTTCCTGCTGGAAGGACTGGAGCATAGGCTGTCTCTCTCTACCCTGAAAGTGTATGTTGCCACGATTGCCAACAATCACAATCCAGTAGATGGTAAATCTCTAGGGAAGCATAACTTGATCATCAGGTTCCTAAGGGGTTCGAGAAGGCTGAATCCTCATCATACCCTCTTGGGATCTCTCATTGGTGCTTACGACATTACAGAGAGCACCCTTCGAACCGCTGCAGTCAATTAAGCTGAAAAGACAGTGCTTCTGACTGGGATGGCTTCTATCAAGAGGGTAGGGGACCTGAAAGCATTTTCGGTCAACGAATCGTGCCTGGAATTCGGACCAGCCAACTCTCGCGTTATCCTGAGACCCCGGCCTGGATACATGCCCAAGGTTCCCACCACTCATTTTAGGGACCAGGTGGTGAACCTGCAAGTGCTGCTCATGGAGCAGGCAAACCCAGCCCTGGCTTTGCTCAGCCCCTTCCGCGCTTTGTGCCTTTGCGTGGACCGAACGCAGAGCTTCAAGACCTCAGACCAACTCCAACTGTCTGTTATGGAGGCCAGCAGAAGGGTGAGGAGGCTGTCTCTAAGGATGGCCCACTGGATAGTGGGTGCCTTCGTCTTGGCGTACCAGACCCAAGGCGTGCCATGCCCCTTCGGGTTGAGAGCTCACTCTATCAGAAGTGTTGCTTCCTCCTAGGCGCTGGTGCACGATGCCTGTACAGAGATTGTTTTGGCTTTACAGCAGCTCTAGAATATAGTTATTATCCAGCTAAAGTTAGTTTTGATTGATTCACTTCCATTGCAAAGATCATTAGTTATTAACTTAGGGACCGTTTATACGACACCATTCTAACAGAAAATCCTTAATGCGCTCCGGCCTGCTAATTTGCACAACAACAGTGCCTGGTGGCTCGAGAACACAAACCTTGAAATAGGTTCCAAGGTGCAAGCATTGAACATTTTTGAAAAACTTTACACAGTCACATACACTGAAGGGGCGCTTCTACTTCACATTCCGTGACATTGCCTCGACTTTGCTTTTCAACCCTGAAGAACGAAATTGCTCGGAAAAAAAGCAAAAATAACCAATTTATACTCATTGATAAAATGTATGAGTGCTTTTATTGTTTTCAGTACATATCTGTTCAAATTTAAAAAAATGTGTTTTGGGGTTTCATGACCCTTTAACATCTCTGTTCCCTCCTTCAGGGAGTGAGAGTTACATACGTAACCGAGACGTACTTTATTTTACATAATTTAATCAAGTAGACTGCACAATTTAAAGAAATGCATTATTTGAAAAGTTTTGTAGCTCACAAATAATATAATAGAGCACATTGGAAATTGGACAATCTGTGTTTTCCCTTTTTTCAGTGTTAATCAATATACTTTCTGCAATATTATATATGTATATATCACAGAAATTATATTGAATTTTAAGTTGAAGATAACAAAAAAATTGTCAGGATTTATTTTTTGATTTAGTTTAAATTTGAAATAACTTAATGTTTATTGTAATGTCTAATACATGTTTATTGTGATGTTTTTATTCATTTTGATATCTTTCTGTTATTTACTAATAATGTTTTCTATAGGAAGTGTTATTTGTTTTTAAACAAACTCTATATTTCAGTTGTTTCTTTGTGTGTGTATGTGTGTATGTGTGTGTGTGTGTGTGTTGCTTGCATGACCTGCTTTATTATCTTTATACTATTTAAATGATCATATTTCATATAATATGTATACATTTAGTTGATAGAGGCAATTTTGATTTCATATTGACTTAACTTCTTTTTGTCATTTTTTTCTTGAAAACAGTGTGCCTGTGCTTACTTTCTTTAACATACATGCCACTTGTTTTATTATCAAATGTAACAACATTCCTAATCAAGTGTGATTCAAGTGTCCAAATTTTGGGGGGACCCTGCATGTTAAACATATTTATATATGACTCCTTTGCATTCTTCAACTGCAACTTCATAAAGAGAACACAAAGAACGTCTTGATTTTACACCTCTACTGAACTTCCCTTCCTGAGCCAAGCCTTCCCACGTGTGTAATTGCAGCTTTGGTACCCGTGGCTCACAGTTGTACCATCCCAGCTATCCCGGTTCCAACACACTCCCTGCAACACGCTCACGTCCCCCTCTCATCTTCTCAGTCTGGGCCTTGTGGATGCAAGGCCATCTGGGGGTGTTCAGTAATGCATTTACACACACACACACACACACACACAAACAAACGCATTCATGGGTGCGTCACAGCAGCACATATAATCAAATCAAAGGGAAATTTCCCTAGCCTCTGTACCAAGCCTTGTGCCTCCTTCTGGAAGTGTCACGAATGCAACAAAGAATAAAGAAAGAGAGCGTGTGGCCTCAGGGCCTGGGATGCATGCATCGTTCCCCTTTGCTTCTCTGACCGCATCCACCCATTGGGAATGGCTGTTGACCTAGACAAAAAAGGGATCCAGTGACAGCATCCTTAACCTGTGTGTGCCACCTCCACACTCACCCGTCATTATCTGACTCCAGCAGTCCTCCAAATATCTCTTATTTGTACCTACTTTAAATTCATAGTGCATCAGTGACCTCCCACTTTTCCACCACTTTTCCAGTATTTTTCAAATACATTTTCAATTAAATAAACTCGAACCAAACATCTCTGAGACGAATCACAGGCTTAAATTTGAGCTTTAATTTGGAAACGAACTACCCATCCCTTGATAACTGTGAATGATGTATTTTAAAATACATCACACAATAAAAAAAGAATTGTATTTTTGTTTGTTGTTAATGTATTTTGCATAATTTACAATACATAAAAATAAATAATTGCACTCTAAAAAGCAATTCAGTGTTACCAAGTTACCACAACTTAAATACATGGCTGCAAGTTAAAATAAATTTTCATTGATTTAATTAAACCTTTTAAGTTGCAAACACTAATTTGTTGAGTTCTGTTGACAATAATTTTATTAAAATGTCTGCTTTAATTGATTATAATTATTATTATTATTAAGTTGTAGTTGTTTTTGTGGTTACCATTTTGCTAAAGAGTGGACTACATGAAGGTAAACACTAACTCTATAATTAACTCTATAAGCAATGACTGTATTAATGCCAGTGACAAGTAATATCTTACTTGTTTATTAAATATGCATGCTAAATAAGTTACTTTAAGTATGCGCTATGATAGCTGTGGATTTTAACCGAAATAGATGCGATTAATTGGTCCAAGTTGGAGCGACTTAATTTAAAAAAAAAATTGTGTTTATGTTCCAAATTATTAAGTTCCTCTAACTCAGTATGGTTTGTTGGTTGAACATAATTTCATTAGAAGTTGTCATAACTTAAAAAAAATAAAATAAAAAAAAATAAAAATAATTGATGCAAAAAGTTTTTACAATGTTTGGAACCATATTTTAAAAAATACCTGCATGTAATACAGCTGTAATTAATCTCTGTAATTACAGCTACAATTACTCTGTTGCACATTCCTTTACCCCTTAACCCACCCTTTAGCCTATCCCATACCATCAAACATGTCCCTAAGCCTACCCGTTTCCCACCTCAATAGCAAGAGTTTTGCAATAAAACATCAACACAAAGTGTGACCTAGTTTGTTAACTTTAGATTTTTACTTCTGGTGATTGTATTTAGGCTTCAAAATTCATAATGTTCAATTGTGAAAAATATTTTGATGAGCAGATCTTATTTCTGTCATGACAACACGGAATGTTTGGCATGGTAATGGGTATGACAATGTTGATATTTTTGGTCTTGGCGGAATAGATATGCTACCCTGCTGCTGTTTTTATTGCTACTGCTGCTGCAGAGCAAGTGTGGGACTTGCTACTGCCAATACATAAACAGCATGCTGCTGTGAGCAAGTAAGTCATGCTGCTGTAAAATATAGCATACATGAATTACCCCCCAACAGAGCAGGTGACAAGATATTTGAACAATACAAGTTAAAATATCTTGAACTTGTATTGTTTAAGATATTGGCCACGTGAGTGTGCAAAGTCCGCTCCACTCATCTCAGCCTGTAGCGAACTCAGGAGTGCTGCTACATCAATGAGTTGTCCACACTGCAATGAGTCTCCTATTTACACTCGTGTTGTTAAAGGAAATACCTCAGCGTTTTGAGCAGTGAGTGATTCTGACTAATAATAAACACCTCTGATGGCCACCGCTCAGGAACATGTCCGTGATCGGCCACACTGCCCACCGCTGCAAAACGCACAGAAACGGAAACGACTGACGTTCTCCAGACACACACAGATACCCAGTGGAGCGTTTGCCAAAATTATATTATTACAGCATAATAGTAGGCTATGAATAGCATGAAATAGTATGCAAAAATATAATTCTGTCAAAATGCAGCTTGCATACTTTTTATGTAAATAAGGTGAATACATTGTTTGCATTTTAAGTCATGACAATGTTCACTTTGCAACTGTTAACTGCTGTAGTTAAATAATGCAAAAATCACTAAGCAACAATAAAGATGAGGGAGTAATGAATCATTCAATCATTTAACAAAATACGAAACAAAAAATAATAATAATAATAATTTGAAAAAATAAGAAGGGTTGCTTTTGGCATTAAATTATATACAGATACAGTTAAAATGTCACATAACAATTAAATATAACATTTACTTATCTAATCTGTAATGTATTAATGACTATGGCAAATCAGCTGTTCTCCCATAGTAGACGGTTACAGAACATCACGAAGTAGCAGTTAAAGTCGCTCATGTGCAATAGAACGCCAGAACGCCGTTGCAGTTACATCAGCAGCTGTTGCTTAAAGTTCCTGCAGGGGTGTCCAAACTCGGTCCTGAAGGACCACTGTAGAGTTTAGCTCCAGCTTGCCTCAACACACCTGCTGGAAGTTTCTAGTATGCCTAGTAAGACCTTGATTAGCTGTTTCAGGTGTGTTTAATTGAGCTAAACTCTGCAGGACAGTGGCCCTCCAGGAGCAGGATTGGACATCCATGCCCTAGTGCAGGGGTAGGCAACTCCAGTCCTGGAGTTTAGCTTCAGCCCTGATAAAAACTCACCTGCCTGTATCTATCTAGTAATCCTGAAAACACTGATTGCCTTGTTCAGGTGTGTTTAATTATGGTTGGAGCTAAACTCTGCAGGACAGTGGCCCTCCAGGACCGGAGTTGCCTATCCCTGCCCTAGTGTCTACTTAGGGGCTGTTTACACAACTTCGTTTTCACATAAAAACGTAAAACTTTTATGTGTTTTGGCCGTTCGTTTACACAACAACAACGTTTTGGGTGCCTGAAAACACAAACTTTTGAAAACAGGTTTCAAAGTGCAAGTTTTTGAAAATGGTCTCCGTAACTAAAATGCAAATCTCTGAAGACGATGACGGCTTGCGCACGCGTATTACGTGTTCAGTCTATAGTGTTCCATCACCATCTAACGGCCTGGCAGCAGAATACAGCGTTTTTAGTCGTTTTCGCAGATCTGTGTGAATGGGGATAGTTTTGACAGTGTCGTCTGTACGCGGAAAACTAAGAGGAAAAAATTCTCCATTTTAAGCATATCGTTGTCGTGTACCTTACCCTTAACCACAACGTCTGCTAGCGTTCTATTGCTGTTGATATTCGCTAACATTGCAATCTGAATTTGTTATTCATGCTGCTGCTGTTGTACAAAAACACTAGGAATTTATGTAGCTCCGTTAGATATGCAAATACAAAATCGAAAGCCTATTCCACTTTAAAGAATTCAGCAAAGCTTGTCTCTGTATCTTTACAGCAACTACATTGCCTGCTTGCTGCTGCATAAATGCAAAATTGCATATTCGCTGGCTGCTAATATGCTTAGTAATTCACTCTAAGCATTCCCACATGGAAATAACCTATATAAACATATATGTTTTAATATAGGTTTTTAATATATGTGACATAAAATTGGCCGTTTTCCTATATTATATGTACATATATGCACCTATATGTTCACCTATATGTTCACCTATATATGCACCTATATGTTCACCTATACGTTTACCTATAGGCCCTATATTAGTAAAATTATTAAAATCCATAGCTACTAGGCCTACACTGTAAAAAAAAAAAAAAAAATCCCATATACAAACGGTAAATCTCTGGCAGCAAAGTTTCCAGACGGATTCCGGTAAAATTTCAGCAAATAACCATTTCACAAAATTACACGCAAAAACCGTGAAAATACAGAATTGACTTTACAGTCAAAATGAATTAAATTACAGTACATTACGGTTGATAATGGCTTATTAAACCGTGGAAAAAACGGATAAATTATGTCAAATTACATTAAAAAAAACATTTAACTTTCAAGTTAAACTGTAAATTTAGGGTTTTATAAAGTTATTTTATAATAATGCTGTCTATCTACAGTAATTATCTTTTTTATATATAGTTTTTGTGTATAATAACTATGAAGTTATGTATAAAAATGCATTAAGTACATAAATTCAAATACAAAGTTTGTATATTTAGTTTTAATTTTTGCATTTCCAATTTCACAACTTTGACCAATCTCTAATTAAGTACTTAACAATAGCAAATGTACAGTCAATTTCTGTTAAATTAACTAAACGTATTTACCTGCACATTTACAGTATTACTCATTAAACAAACACTGAACATCAAGATATGTGAATGATAGGAAATACAATCTTAGCATATAATTTAGAACATGTAAAAATATCTACATTAAAAGGCAATTGCTGTATGCCTTTATACTCTAATATAACTTATTTTACACATTTACAATTACATTTTATCCAAAGTGACTTAAAAATTAAGAGAACAATAGAAGCAACAAGTGCAGTGACAAGTCCCAGTTAGTGTAGCACAGTACACAAGTTTAAAACAAAGATTTAGTATTATTGGGTCAAGTGTTTATGAAAAGATGGATCTTTAGCAGTTTCTTGAAAATGTGTTGAGTTGGGCAGGTCATCCCACCAGTAGGGAACAGTCCAGGTAAAGGTCAGTGAAAGTGGTTTTGTGTCTCTTTGGGATGATGGCACCACAAGGCGCCGTTCACTTGCAGAACACAAGCTTCTGGAGACACATAGATCTGAAGCAGCGAGTTTAGGTCTTGCTGCAGCATCTGGATCAGTTGCAGAGATTTGACTGATGCTGGAAGAGCTGCCAGGAGAGCATTACAATAGTCCAGTCTGGATAGAACAAGAGCTTAGACAAGGAGTTGTGTGGCTCCGATAGGAAGGGCCGGATCTTTCTGGAGTTGTATAAGGCAAATCAGCAGGATCGGCAGTTCTGTCTTGGCAAGGTTGAGTTGAAGGTGAAGGTCATTCATCCAGCAATAATTTTCCATCAGGTAGGCTGAGATGCGAGCAGCAACCGTCAGATCCTCTGGCTGGAATAAAAGGTAGAGATATGTTATTAAGTGATAGGAAAACCCATGTTTCTAAATGACAGAGCCTAGTTACAATACAATTTTTTTTATTTTTTTTTATTGATGGGTGGAATCTAACACAATCGTGGTCTTACTGTAGCAAAACCAAACCTTGTGCAGCTCCAGTGGCCTCACAAGGATCAAATGAATATTCACATGGGAAAATATAGTATAAAACAAATGAAATTTTCTGCCACTTTTAGTGCAATCATATGGAATCAGAAGACTCGGTCATTACAATATTTTAAATTACTTCTTCCCATACCTTGTTTGCCATGATCATTCTGCTTTCCACTTGACCTGAAATCACAAAAAAAAAAAATATATACCATATATATTTTTTTACAACTCAGTATTACATTTACACATGTCAGAATATGTTCCACTGGGACAATGCAAAACCTTAACTGACTTTATAAGCCTAATATATATATGCATTCTATAGCTACGTGTTGGCAAGCATGCAGCCAGAATATGCAATTTATCATGTGGTGTTCACATTCTAGCCTCATGTGTTTTCCTGTATCATCAACAAGTAGGCTACAGTATTTACTGAATTCGTTTTCTTAACGGTCTTGATAGCCACGTTAACCCTTATGAAAATTAACTATGGTTAAAGGTGATCTAAGTAACTTTTTTATCTTAACCGAACAGCTTCGGAGTCATTGGAATGGTTATATGACTGTTTTCGGGTTGAATGGTGGTCTTCTCGCACCCCTCGAGCGCCTGTGAGACGAAAAACCACCCTTGCAACTTTGGGCCGGCGGGCCGCAGCATCAGGAAGTATCGCGTGATATCAGGTCTTGCGATGTGACAAACTGCTTTACGGCACTGCACACATATACTGGCTGTTTCTCAATTCCAAGAACGCAGAGAACGGACTTGTGTTCTCGTGGAGACCGGTCTTGCCAAGCTTCCTTGGAAGAACGAACTCGGAACCGGCCGCAATGACTTCTGGGACACCAGGCGAGTACTAGCTCAAGTCTGCATTCGATGCATCCTCGGTATCAAGAACACATCCGGGTTCTTTCTGTACTTGCGTTCTTGAGAATTGGGTCTGAACTTCGACGGTTAATGATGACGTAAAACGAGAACACAAGGACGCAAGATCGCTGAAGAACGCATATTGAGAAACACCCACTATCTAAACATTTATATGCTAGCCTTCTGTGTATTATACATACCTCAGTGGACATGGCTCTGTGCGTTCGCCGGGTTCCTTGAAAACAAATGCACATGACCAGCGGGAGAAGATGGGACGAGCCAACGAGTTTTAACGACAGTGTTGTCCAAATATCTATTCCGAAGCTGTAGGAGGAGCTCTATAGAGAAACCCGCGAGAAAACAGCGAAGAAGTCGGCAAAGCGGCATAATGCAGCTTTAAACCAAAAAAAAAAAACCTTGGTAACATTAGGCCTATAGAGCTCGGGCGTAGACGTTATGGAATGATGCATTGTGGGTAACGGCGGCCATTTTAGAGGCAACGCAGAAGCGTTCGGAATAAAGTAATAGCGTAGCCGACCGGTCTCCACCGGCACCGAGAAAGAAAGAGAAAAAGTTATGGGCCGTGACAAAAAAAGTTGGCTATACCGTATACTGACAAACTTAATGAAGCCAAACAACGCTACTTAAAAAACAAATTAGATTATAGGCGAATCGATCCCTATGAATAAAGTCTGGAGTAGGCTAATACCAAGCCTCAGTTTTGAGTGATATTTTCCCTGATATTTTCCTACCTGGTCTGTGGAGTGAGCGCTTACACCTCCGATCCAGAGCCGGATTTACAATTTCCTGTGCCCTCGGCAACAACATTCACACACACATTTTAATTGTTTAATAAACAAATGTTTGTTTTTTTTGTCACAGTCAGCTGCAAAGATGAGGTTGACGATGCTGATTGGCGATCTTCGCTGTAAGTTAAGTGAACGCGCCAGAGAGAAATGCAAATTGCATACGGATTAACTTACATAAGCAGAGAGCTGTCTGTTTTCTTTCGTTTTGAATTGTTTGTTTAAAAGTAGACACTTTTAGAAAAGTAGAAACTTGTCACTGGAGGCTCACTTGCAGTTCACAAATGGATGAGTGCAAGATCTGCAGATCTACAAAGTAAACGCGGAGAAAACAATCGTTCTCACCGTGAACCAAGCATCAGTGGTGACACACACACACACACTTGTCAGATTCTGTGAGCTACGAAGCTTGTCTATGTGGGTTTGTTACACTTCAGGAGTTATTTATTATACGTGCAATAATCCACTGTTTTCGTCCGGTTGACGACCAGCGGCGACCCAAGCCATATAGGGAAAACTAATATGATTTATGAGGCGTTTGCCCTGTCGATCATGAGACCGATTACAGCAGTTCACAATACAGCAATACTGAACCATTTTCCAAAAAATAACCTAAATTAATGACCAAATGATCAACGTTACCTACTGCCTACTACACGCTACTATACAGTACATCTACTTCCGTACCGTGATTCCCACAATGCATTGCGGCGTGACGCAACGATCCCGAGCTCTATTTGTAGTATAACTACCTATTTGTAGTATAATTTTTTTTATTAAAAATGGTAATAAAAATCCGCCAAAAACGTGGTTACTATTTTTTAAGAGAAGAGTTTTCAGCTTCCACACAGTGTTTAAAAATGTCCCGCCATTTAAGAGATTGATTTACTGACAGATACTAGCGTATTAACAAAGATTGTAACTTACACAATTAAACTGACTTTATGTATAAAGTCTACGAAAGCTTGTTTTAGGTCTTTTGAGGTGTGGGTTCAACTGATCTTTCTTAAAACAGATGGAAAATGTAAAGAAGCATGCTACATTTTCAGTGGGTTTTTTTTGCCTCCAGCTCTCGCCAGTTAACTGAACATCATTTAAAATGCTAACGTTAGCTTGAAAACTGTAATGTAAACTTAACACAAATGTAATATAAAATATCGTTCACATGCAGACTCTTAAGTTAACTTACCTCAGCCGGTGATCGAAGATTTCCGAAGAATTATTTCCGAAGAATCCAAACCAATCCAAACGGACTGACTGACAACAGGGCTCCTGCTCGCGGCTGCTCTCGACGAATACGATTGCTTTGAACCCCTGTTAATCTCACAATCCACTTCACGAGAGTAGACTGAATTCAAATCTTCCGCTTCGCTTGCCGTTGATACCGAGCCAAAGTCGACTGATCAGCTAACTGTTGTGGGCGGGACTAAACAGCGGAAACGTAATGCACGCACGCACACACACACGCACACACAAAGCCCTGAATGTGCAGCAACGGAGATTAGGAAAAATATTAATAAAATATACATGAAATTATGGGAGAATAAGACAATGAAATAATGATCAAAATGAGCATCTATTTGCAAGACAAAATTAAAAGACTATAGCCTATGCAATAAAAAATAATTCAATACAGGTCTACTGTAGCCTATACTGTATGTACAAATACTATTATTTAACCTTAAAAAAACTCACTTTAACCCCCACATGCTTAATAATCTGTAAGGACAACATATTGAATAGATGCAGATTTCTGCAGTTATACCTTCTTTTCTTTGTTTTCTAATTTCACAGAAAAAAAATCTGTAAAATATTACTTTGTAAAAATACAGACAAGTTCCTTTTAAAAAACGTAAAATTGATGTAAAACCAAAATACAAGCAATTACCTGTAAATTTAATAGTGGACCTTTAAATTACAGCAAATATCTGCAAAATAACAGGCATTGTATAATGACAAAACGGTAAAATTCTGTAAAAAATACAGACCATTACCTGTAAAATTACACTTTTTTTTTACAGTGTAGGCAACATAAATAAATGTAGAAATTTACATTATTTATTTACTTAAGAACAATCAAATAGTACAAGAACAAAAATAAGACAAAAAACTGAACAGAAAAAAAACAAACAATTTATCTTTTTGATCTTCTCAGCTCTGTGAGCTTCGAATTGATATGCCTATCTGAGCTAGGCATCATGTATGACAGTTGCCAAAGTGAGATATGAGCTACAAAATGACCATCCTGCCATGAGCTATATAGGAGACATATCTTGTATGTACATATAGGGCTTATATGTGGATATAAAGAAGCAATACAGGAGACCTATATGGCCTGTATATGCACATATATGCTCCTCAATTTTGCCGATATGTGGCATATATACGCATATATGCAGCATATATATTATCATATATGTGCATATATGCTGTATATATGCAGTATATATGTGCATATAAACTGCATATAGGTTTCATATATGCACATATATCCTCATATAGGTTCTTTCCATGTGGGTTAAAACAGGACTGTTGACATGACACATGAATTAAACCTTGTGTCTGGTTACTTCATTAGGAATTGATAAAGCAGAAAAAACATAGTGAAAAAAAACTATGCGCAAAAAACGCATAGTGATATAGCATAAAAACCTGTTTACTTATTGTAGATGTTGAATTTCAGAGGATTTCTGAAAGCACACTGCACTGCTAAACAAATGCTACCCAATATTTGAAGGTTGCAGCATGCAAGCTTATTGGCTACTGATACAGCAGGAACCAATCAGCTGTGCCAATTGGCTTTTTGAGAGGGAACCAGGGTGATACTAACTTCCGGGCTGGCCTACACTGCAGCGCTCTATTCAGCTCACTTCACTTCAATCCTGTCTTTCCCTTCCTATGTCTCTCTCAGGTCTTGTATTGGTATAATAATGGATTGGACTGCAGTAGTTCTGTTGTGTCTCACTTTTCAGAAACTGAAGTTCATTAATCATCACATGTAGTTCTGACAAATGAACCACGGGGTCCATCAGAATGCACCCAATGGTCTAAACACACCAGCACGCAACTGCTCCAATGCTCATTAGAGATGATCAGGGGACTGCTGTGTATCTTTCACAGTGTGTGAGTGTGTGTGTGTGAACATGTTTCTACAATAAGTCATCTGTTAGGATGGACTTTGTAGCCATGACGCAGGCTTCCAAGCATGCATGCTCAATGGAAGTGGTCATTTCTTGATTTTTAAAGCTGTTTCTGGCTAAATCGAATTACAACCATGGCGCCTGGTTGGCACATGCTATCAGGAAAATTCCCCCCAAAACAGCAGCAGCCTCACTTTTGTCTGTCATACTTAAACCATGGAGTCATGATAAATGAGCCACTGAAAGAGGCTGGTGATATTTTGAGCATTGACGGAATAATGACACATGAAGCAATGGTTCCGAAAAGACCCTTGAGAACTTATTAAATGTCAAGATGAGGGTGAAAAGGTGAATAAATGAATTAAACAAACAAGTGAATGAATGGATAAATTAATGATTGAATAAACAAGAGAATGAGTAAATAACTGAACAAAATGATTTAATGAATTAACGAGTGGTGTTGGAGCAAATTTGTTCAGGAAATATTATTCATATCTTTATTGCATTCTCAGTGGAGATTTGTCTGTTGTTATTGAGTTTACTAACAGATAAAGCAGAAGACACACACATGGCCTGCACATTTCCGTGCTCGCACATACGGAACATAACTGCTGGACAGAATTAATGATCAAACAAATGTATAAATTAATGAAACAATGCATTGTGTTGATGCATCAAGAAAATGTTTTTAAATCGCATAACATACATCATAAAACTCTCTCACAAACACTCGGACAAGAAGGAAGTAGAAACAGATACATTAACACACTGACACATGAATCTATAGTGCTGGATGACAGACAGATCTATGAGTGTGTTCGTTTGTGTGTTTGTCTGATCAATAGCCATCAGTGACCCTCCACTCAGTTCTCACAGCTGTGATACACACATTGAGTGTGAAGTCACAGTGTTCTCTGTTTTAGAAAGCTGTTTTTTGATCTGTTGTTCTGCTTCAGTCATTGCTCTGCATGCAGTTTTTTTTTTCTTTCTTTTACAGAACTACTGGTCAGTGGTTTTCAGCTGCCACACATCTCTGTCCAAACATAATTATTCACTACAGCCCCCTTATTACACAGGATTGAGCTACTGCCTAGTCATTTTGCCATTTTGCAGTTGTTAGGAGTGAGGGGGAAAAGTGAGCGAAATACTTTTCTGATAAATAAAATATTCATCATAGAAAACCAGCACAATAGTAGAGGTCGGCACAGGCATTAACTTGAGGCCTGAACCCGGCCCATAAACAAGACCCTGTGACCTGATCCAACCTAACCTGACCAGGGCTGCGTTTCTCAAAAGCATCGTGAGCTAAGTTGATCGTAGAGACCATTGGTGGTAATGCTTTTGGAAAATCCAAGCCCTGTACAGTCACATTTTTTTTTTTTATTTCCTCTCAAGTAGAGACTCAACTGATTTCTTTACAGTCTGATATTAGCATGTTGCTAAGCTACAGTGAGGAAAATAAGTATTTGAACACCCTGCTATTTTGCAAGTTCTCCCACTTGGAAATCATGGAGGGGTCTGAAATTGTCATCGTAGGTGCATGTCCACTGTGAGAGACATAATCTAAAAAAAAAAATCCAGAAATCACAATATATGATTTTTTAACTATTTATTTGTATGATACAGCTGCAAATAAGTATTTGAACACCTGTCTATCAGCTAGAATTCTGACCCTCAAAGACCTGTTAGTCCGCCTTTAAAATGTCCACCTCCACTCCATTTATTATCCTAAATTAGATGCACCTGTTTGAGGTCGTTAGCTGCATAAAGACACCTGTCCACCCCATACAATCAGTAAGAATCCAACTACTAACATGGCCAAGACCAAAGAGCTGTCCAAAGACACTAGAGACAAAATTGTACACCTCCACAAGGCTGGAAAGGGCTACGGGAAAATTGCCAAGCAGCTTGGTGAAAAAAGGTCCACTGTTGGAGCAATCATTAGAAAATGGAAGAAGCTAAACATGACTGTCAATCTCCCTCGGACTGGGGCTCCATGCAAGATCGCACATCGTGGGGTCTCAATGATCCTAAGAAAGGTGAGAAATCAGCCCAGAACTACACGGGAGGAGCTGGTCAATGACCTGAAAAGAGCTGGGACCACCGTTTCCAAGGTTACTGTTGGTAATACACTAAGACGTCATGGTTTGAAATCATGCATGGCACGGAAGGTTCCCCTGCTTAAACCAGCACATGTCAAGGCCCGTCTTAAGTTTGCCAATGACCATTTGGATGATCCAGAGGAGTCATGGGAGAAAGTCATGTGGTCAGATGAGACCAAAATAGAACTTTCTGGTCATAATTCCATTAAACGTGTTTGGAGGAAGAAGAATGATGAGTACCATCCCAAGAACACCATCCCTACTGTGAAGCATGGGGGTGGTAGCATCATGCTTTGGGGGTGTTTTTCTGCACATGGGACAGGGCGACTGCACTGTATTAAGGAGAGGATGACCAGGGCCATGTATTGCGAGATTTTGGGGAACAACCTCCTTCCCTCAGTTAGAGCATTGAAGATGGGTCGAGGCTGGGTCTTCCAACATGACAATGACCCGAAGCACACAGCCAGGATAACCAAGGAGTGGCTCTGTAAGAAGCATATCAAGGTTCTGGCGTGGCCTAGCCAGTCTCCAGACCTAGACCCAATAGAGAATCTTTGGAGGGAGCTCAAACTCCGTATTTCTCAGCGACAGCCCAGAAACCTGACTGATCTAGAGAAGATCTGTGTGGAGGAGTGGGCCAAAATCCCTCCTGCAGTGTGTGCAAACCTGGTGAAAAACTACAGGAAACGTTTGACCTCTGTGATTGCAAACAAAGGCTACTGTACCAAATATTAACATTGATTTTCTCAGGTGTTCAAATACTTATTTGCAGCTGTATCATACAAATAAATAGTTAACAAATCATACATTGTGATTTCTGGATTTTTTTTTTTAGATTATGTCTCTCACAGTGGACATGCACCTACGATGACAATTTCAGACCCCTCCATGATTTCTAAGCGGGAGAACTTGCAAAATAGCAGGGTGTTCAAATACTTATTTTCCTCACTGTATATACTAAGAACAAAATACACTGTGCATAATTACATAGCACATAGGCTACAGTATAGTAATATATTAATATTAATAATATTTTCTATTAAACTTAATACAATATGTTTCCCTAAGACAGAATATTCCTCACATACTCATTTTCATTCGTGTCGGACTGAATATAACACCTACCCTGACTGAGGTCTATTGTGATACAATTTGTTTATTACACTTGTAGTTAAGTGCATGCACAATCTGTAAATATAGGCTACATGAACAAATGATGAAACAAACATTTGTAAATAAGACATGCAATCACAGGGCAAACTCTAATGAGGAAGTCAGTCACACGTGTGTAGACGCGTTAGCTATAGAAGAGAATAGTGTTAATTGCTCTGCTAATTAACGTATGATTGCATTGCACTTGTTTTGCACTTGCTAAGCTATATACTAAGAACAAAATACACAATGCATAATTACATAGCACATAGGCTACTGTATAGTAATATATTAATATTAATAATATTTTCTATTAAACTTAATACAATATGTTTCCCTAAGACAGAATATTCCTCACATACTCATTTTCATTCGGGTCGGACTGAATATAACACCTACACTGACTGAGGTCTATTGTGATACAATTTGTTTATTACACTTGTAGTTAAGTGCATCCACAATCTGTAAATATAGGCTACATGAACAAATGAAGAAACAGACATTTGTAAATAAGACATGCAATCACAGGGCAAACTCTAATGAGGAAGTCAGTCACATGTGTGTAGCTATAGAAGAGAATAGTGTTAATTGCTCTGCTAATTAACGTATGATTGCATTGCACTTGTTTTGCACTTGCAGGTGATTAAATTTTTAACGAAACATATTACTTGGCACAGTTAACAGGTGCCCAACACACACACACACACACACACACACACACACACACACACACACACACACACACACACACAGTGGTGGGGGAAGCAGGGTAGATTCAGTCAAGCTGTGCTGCACTGGGCTAATATGCAAAGAGCAGCAACCTATTAAAAATTGGCGCGGCATTCTGGGTCGTCCAGATGCTGTAGTGAAACCCACCGAGGCGTTATCAAAAAATTAGGCAAAGTCCCGGCTGCCAACTCACACCAGTCCACACTCTTCATTTAGAAAACATGAAGCCACCGCAGGGACGGCGTGTGCTCAATATGACAGCGAGTTTGGCGCGTGATTTATTCTGTCCCAGTCTGTGCGGGAAAATCTGCATCTGTCGCGCATGCGGAGCACACGTAGGGATCCTATACTACAAGATCTCCCGAGCCAGGCCTTCACATCAGTAATGTAGTCAAAATCATTACATGTTATGTAGAAACATTTTGACACATGCAATTTCTAGTTTTAACAAAATAAACACTAGACATCCAACGTTATCTCACGGCCAATTCCGTGAGTAAAGGCTAATTCGTTGGCAGGGTCAGGTGTAGGCCATTGGTACGAATTGATACGAATTGGGCAACTCGTAAAATATGTACGATTTAGCAAAAATCAACCTAATTCGTACGAGTGAGGTCGTATGAATTAGTACGAATTAGCCACCTCGTAAAATTCGTACGAATTGCCGTGAGATTGGGTTGGATACATCCTGTGTACATTAAGACTGCTCAATAAGTCAGCACATGTGAAACTTTTCTGTGTAATTGATGATTTTTCTGTGTAGTTTATCATTCTAATGCTGCCAAAAGGATTTATGGGAAATGTAGTTTGGTTGCTAAAGTCTTTCTTTCGTTGACCAAATGAGTAGTGTTTTCTAGCAAGGATTATCACTATTTTTCATCAACAGCATGCACATACTTATATTTGTAATTACAAAGGTCACAACAATTTGCTTCTGCAATGATTCTTTAATTTCATAGAACTGCAGGAAAAAATGTCATTGCAGTGATGACTGGCTAATGGCACTACAAGAACATGCATATTCCCAAGTCGACTATCTTACTAGTGAATAAGAAAAAAAAAAAATATATATATATATATATATATATATATATATATATACAGTGAGGAAAATAAGTATTTGAACACCCTGCTATTTTGCAAGTTCTCCCACTTAGAAATCATGGAGGGGTCTGATATTGTCATCGTAGGTGCATGTCCACTGTGAGAGACATAATCTTTAAAAAAAATCCAGAAATCACAATGTATGATTTTTTAACTATTTATTTGTATGATACAGCTGCAAATAAGTATTTTGAACACCTGAGAAAATCAATGTTAATATTTGGTACAGTAGCCTTTGTTTGCAATTACAGAGGTCAAACGTTTCCTGTAGTTTTTCACCAGGTTTGCACACACTGCAGGAGGGATTTTGGCCCACTCCTCCACACAGATCTTCTCTAGATCAGTCAGGTTTCTGGGCTGTCGCTGAGAAACACGGAGTTTGAGCTCCCTCCAAAGATTCTCTATTGGGTTTAGGTCTGGAGACTGGCTAGGCCACGCCAGAACCTTGATATGCTTCTTACAGAGCCACTCCTTGGTTATCCTGGCTGTGTGCTTCGGGTCATTGTCATGTTGGAAGACAGCCTCGACCCATCTTCAATGCTATAACTGAGGGAAGGAGGTTGTTCCCCAAAATCTCGCAATACATGGCCCCGGTCATCCTCTCCTTAAAGGTCCCGTATTATGCCCCTTTTCACAAGATGTAAAATAAGTCTCTGATGTCCCCAGAGTGTGTATGTGAAGTTTCAGCTCAAAATACCCAACAGATCATTTTTTACAGCATGTTTAAATTGTCATTTTTTGGGGCACAGAAAAACGCACTGTTTTAGTGTGTGCCCTTTAAATGCAAATAAGCTGCTGCTGGACGACCCAGGGGGCGGAGCTTCATGAGCTTGCGCTCAGTCTCTCAGGACAATTTCATCTCACGGAATGATGATAATATCAGAAACTCTCAGTAACGGTGTTCATTTCGAGTCGGACAATAATGCCTACAGAGTCAGAGTGCTGTATAGAGATGAAACAGGTATAGTTTAGTAGTTTAATTACGGTTATTATAACGTATTTGTCATCTGCTTGTATGTATCCATTATTTATTAATAGCCTACAAGTCTGCTGTCTGAATGATGATCAAACATATACTGATGAGTTTAATAAAGTTTATTGTACATCACACAAAAGATGAAGCGTCAGTTTTACTTCAGAAAATCACCTAAGAGCTGAGTAAACACAGTAAGTTATAAGTGCGCAAGTACATAAACGTATTTCGGTAGAGTTGAGGGAGCATTCCTGTGGGCGGAGGTTAGTCAAAAAACGGTTCTAGTGACGTCATTAAAGAAGGAAGTAGAGGGATGTAGTCCAAACGAGCCGTTCGTTGTAGGCGACTTCTGTTAAATAAAATATCTCGCTTGGCATTGAACTTTGAGCTTTATAATTTATAAATTAACAGCAACATTACACACTAACTAAAGTTTGAAACATGGGATCACGAAGAACGGGACCTTTAATACAGTGCGTCGCCCTGTCCCATGTGCAGAAAAACACCCCCAAAGCATGATGCTACCACCCCCATGCTTCACAGTAGGGATGGTGTTCTTGGGATGGTACTCATCATTCTTCTTCCTCCAAACACGTTTAGTGGAACTATGACCAAAAAGTTCTATTTTGGTCTCATCTGACCACATAACTTTCTCCCATGACTCCTCTGGATCATCCAAATGGTCATTGGCAAACTTAAGACGGGCCTTGACATGTGCTGGTTTAAGCAGGGGAACCTTCCGTGCCCTTTCCATTTTATATATGTATATATACAGTGAGGAAAATAAGTATATATATATACATTTCATGTAAGAGCCCTCCAAAAAAAAAGGTCACTGGCAAACATCTCATTATGATATAGCAGATGCTAACTGCCCATGCTAACCAGTCAAACCTTGACTTCTTGTGTGATGCTGCCTTAGATTTCAGCCAAAATGATAGGTGTATTATAAGGAAGCACAAATTTGCAGCCTACTGTTTGGCACAGCCTTCCTGTCAGGAGTGCGTCTATGATGCCTAAACCCATTGTGTAGGCATAGCTCACAGATTTATGATTTATCTTAAAATCATAGTACGGTCATAGCAGCTGTGGCCTGCACAAATCACAGCTGAATAGCATGTTATTATTCACAAAAACCTAAGACACAAGAAACATTCCACCACTTTTCTTAGTGTTCAGTGAACGAAGAAAATCTATATACCTTTGATAAAGTGAGGTAAAAGAAGAAACTCTACTGTCTTGTTTTTCCTTCTTTTTTCACCCAGAAACTTTCAGCGTGATCAAGATCAATGGGACCGATGAGAAAATAAATTCTGGGTTGGGAGATTGTATTGATCCTGCTCTAAATCAGAGGCCTGCAGGGGAAGAGTGTAAAGGTAAAAATAAATAAATAAAGAGTAAAAATAAGATAACATATTTTCCTACTAAAAACAGCTGTATGTGCATGCACATCAACCTGAAACATTGTTCAGAATATTGCAGTTTTAAAATATGATCAGAGTTTTTTTTTTAATTATCATTGGTTCCACTTTATATTGTCTTTAATTACTATGTACATACATTTCTCACACCCACACCAGCCAATCACAGCGCATTCCCTCACCTGAGTTCTAATCACACACACCTGCACCTCATCATCACCACCACTATAAAGAAACACTCTTCACCTCAGTTGAGGTCTCGTTCATACGAAAAGGACTACTTACCCAGCTATCGATTACCTTGATTCTCCTACGACCATTCTCCAGTCTCCACTCCAGCATCTCCATCTCCATTGTCTCCAGCATCTCCATCTCCAGCGTCTCGTTTCTGCTCTGTGTCTCCAGTGTTCCTCGTTTCCATCATCCGTCTCACACTCAATCAGTCTTCATACCTGTAAGAAGATTAATTCGACTCATCACCTGCAAACCACTCTCAAAATGATCATTGTTCATATTTCTTACCTGCATTCTGTTCCCGCTCTGTGTTGTCAATAAACTCCTGTTAACTTCATATCCATCTCTTGATTCTGCTTCCTTTCCTTAAAGTAGTGTGTACATCTATTTTTTTTTTTACATTGTACATATATATATGATCAGCTTTTGATCAGCTGCCAAATCTTTTTTTTTTTTTTTTTTTTTTATCATTTAAAGCAACTTCAGTCAAGCTTAAAAGCTAGCTACTCTACAAGTTGCTAAAAAAAGTAGAAAACTATATTGAAACTATTTAAGGGGGAAATATATTTTAAAATAAATATCAAATAATATAATTTATAATTCAATCAGATTAGTAGGCTATTTACTTGCCACAAAAACAACCAGCTTTTTTGAAATAATGAATCTTGATTAGGGTGACAGCACTTAACTTAAACACGAGAGAAATAAATTAAATGTATACAAAAACAATTACAAAAACTAAAAAAAAAAGAAAAAAGAAAAGAAAAATTAAATACTTCACAATTAAAAAAAGACAAGACTTTCCAGTGCTACATATGTGAATGACAAAAGGAAGTTTTAAGAGAGTGAGTTTGATAGCTGCCTCATTCCACTTGGCTGTAATTCTAAAACAATGGCAAAAGTAACTTGGCAATGGAAAAACCACAGTTTTGCAAATATTTGAGCTACTATGAAGCTACTGAAAATGTAGTTAAATTAGTAGCATTGCTACTACCAGTTAACTACTCCCCTCTACTTAGCATCAGAAGATTTGTGTTCTTTTAAGTTTGATCTCTCTGCAAAATCTGTGTTTCTCACTAATATAGAGCTGAAACGGTTTCTGGGTCTTGATCCAGCTGGCAGAGATGAATGCAGTGGAGTTCTGCCCTCAACACCCACCTCCCCCTTAGCGCAAACCTGCTTCATTTCATGTGGCTGCAGGTAGCCTGGCCTGGGTCAAAGGTGAGAATGTAGGACACACCCCAAAAATGCATGGGTGTGTCAGAGTAATTAGTTATGCAGCTAAATGTGTCTCTCAGGTGCTCAGTGTGTGTGTGATATCTGAATATTAGGCATTTAAAGTGGCTGTAAGTCCATGTGCTATGAAGTGTCATGCTTGACTTCATTTAAAATGCCACTAGTTTTGTGATGATTACTGTGTGCACATTGAATAAGCATTCAGATTAACAGTCACCTAAAGAATCTATGTAATGCTACGTGCTGTACAGTTTTTTTTTTTTTTTTTTTTTTTACTCTTTAAGGAAATGTGACCACGATGTGATCTTAAAGAGATAGACAAGACAGAATGTGTACATCATTCTGTACTTGCGTTCTCGCATTCCAGATGGCTGTCAGCTGAAATAACTCAGGATCCAGTCCATCGTCTGCTGGTACAGCAAGCGCCATGAACACCAAAACGATCTGACAAAAGACAAGGGCAAACACACCACATTTAAAGGCAGTACTTCAGGTGCGCTGAACTGATTAGCTCATCAGCTGAGAAGTGTTGCCTGGCAATGCGAGCCACCAACAGGTGACAGAAAACACAACAAGACAAGCAAGATGAACCCACAGACCTGCAAACTGTGACAGTACCCCTCCCCTTAAGAGCGCCTCCTGGCACTATCAGAGGAACCTACCTGTCGCTTGTAATCATCGATAAGGGAGTGATCCAATATGTCCCTTGCAGGCACCCAACTTCTCTCCTCTGGACGTAACCCTCCCAGTCTACCAAATACTGTAACAAAATCGAGTGCAATGTGGGACCATGGTCTTGAATAGACTGACAGCGGCTGAAGGAGTCCAGCAGGGGGACGACTGATACGTCTTACAACTATCACAAACAGAGCAGAAACCCCCCCCCCCCGCACAGATCCATCTTGTCGTCCTCGCAAGAACGCTGGGAAAGGACCACACCATCATAAACTGATGAGAGGAATAAGGGGCAATGAGAATGGGAGCTGAAACAAAGCAGCTCTTGAGGTTGGAAAGGTAGCATTGGCTACTTTAGACCACCTGAACGTCATTTTGGTGCTGGTCAAGGCAGTCAGAGGGGCGGCTAGCTGGCTGTAATTGCAAATAAAACGCCAGTAAAAATTAGCAAAGCCCAAAACCTCTGCAGGGCCTTGCGGGAGTCTGGGGTTGGCCAGTCCACCACAGCCTAAATCTTGTCGGGATCCATGCGCACTCCCTCAGATGAAACAATATATCATAAAAAGGGAACAGACTGTGCATGAAAAATGCATTTCTCCGCTTGACAAAAAGCCCATTCTCTAACAGCCTTTGAAGCACTCGCCTGACGGTCTGAACATGTTCCTGGAGAGATATATCAATAAATCATCCAGGTAAACATAAATTAACTGATCGTCCATATCTCTCAGCACATCACTGACGAGTGCCTGAAACACTGGGGGAGCATTGGATAGCTCAAACGGCATAACCAAAACCAAAGTGCCCCCTGGGGGTATTGAAGGCAGTCTTCCACTCATCCCCCTCCCTGACACGGACCAAATGATGGGCGTTGCGAAGGTCCAACTTCGTGAAAAAGGAAGCTTCCTGCAACCGCTCGAAGGCTGAAGACATCAACGGCAAAGGATAAGTATTCTTAACCATGATGTTGTTCAAACCTCGATAGTTAAAATACATGGTGGCAGGGAACCATCTTTATTTCCCACAAATGAAAACCCCGCACCTGCAGGAGAAGAGGAACGGAAGATGAGTTTGGCTGCCAGAGAATCAGAAATATATTTCTCCATGGCCTCCCTTTCCGAAGCAGAAAGTGAATATAATCTGCCTTAGGCGGAGTACCTGGTAAAAAGTCGATGGCACAGTCATAGTGATGATGAGGAGGGAGAGAAGCAGCTCGAGACTTACTAAACACTTCCTTTAGGTCAAGGTACTCCTTAGGCATGTTTGACAGGTCTGCAGGTTCATCCTCTAACACAAAACAAAACACAGACAATCACGCAGACACTAAACAAGCAGCATGACAATGGTCACTCAAAGACAAGACACTGCTCTGATGCCAGTTGATGTGTGGGTTATGATGTGTAAACCAAGGATGTCCAAGAACTACTGGAGTGAGGGGGGAGTCAATTAACATAATATCAATCTCTTCAGTGTGATTGCCTGAAGTGGTGGGACTCACCAGCCCGGTGGAATGAGTGACAAATGGAAGTGCTTGACCATTGACAGATATAGGATGGGGTGAGGGAAATAACACAAACCTTGAGTTGATGAGCCAGAGTGATGTCCAAAAAATTCCCATCAGCTCCATAGTCCAGTAGAGTTGTGATAAGCAGCAGCTCATTGCAGTCTGACCGGGAGGAGAGTGGCAGAAAAGGAGGATTTCTCAAAGGCAATGCCACCCGTCAGTAACCTCAAAACTACTGAAGGGCTCTGACTTTGCTGGACATTGTTCTGCAATGTGACCCGCAGCTCCACAATATAAACAATCCCAATGTCCTTCGACAATCCTTCTCCTACCGGGAAAGCCGAGTTCTGCCCACCTGCATGGGTTCCGAATCGAAAGCAGGGCTGACCGTAGCGTTGGAGATGGCCGAAGAGCAAGCCTCTCTCTCAGGAACAAAGCTCTGCAAAACATGTTGATCACAATGATGCAATTGAGCATCAACTCTGATAGCCAACTCAATCAAACCATCCAAGTCAGTGGGTAAATCCAACGCAAATATCTCCTTTTGGATATGGTCAGCTAACCCATGCAGGAACATATCCCACTGCGCCTCCTCGTTCCACTTGCATTCAGCAGCCAATGTCCGAAACTCGATAGAATAATCCGTGACTGATCGGTTTCCTTGACGCAAATCCGCCAGCACCCGACTGCACGTCGAATACCCTTTTCAGTTCTTCAGAGAAAGACTGGAACGAGGAACAACATGGATGGTTATTTTCCCACACCGCCATTCCCCAAAGTCCCGCCAACCAGACGACAGCATGATCACCAACCAATTTAATGTTCTGTAGGAAAAGCTGATGACTGGAGGGCAAAAAACAAAGAGCACTAGGCCAAAAATTTGTGGCTCACCAGAGTAAGTGGATGGTGGTGGTAGTCGTGGTTCAGTGTGATGATCGGCATGATCTCTGATGGGGGGTTTAAGCGGGGGACAGGTGGAGGGTCTGGCGCAGTCGGAGATGTCGTAGCATCGGTCTTCATCTGCTGGAACTGGGTAGTTAACTCGGATACCTGCGCTACCAAGGCATGGACTGCAACGACCAGTTGCAAACATCTGTTTCTCTTGCTGTTCCATTCTAGCGTTGTTGCTAGACAAAAAGTATCTTAACACAGAAGCATTCGCTGGATATATTTAGGTCAGATCGTTATGTCAGGAAATAATTCAGGATCCAGTCGCAAAAGCAGGGAAGTCAGTTTATTTATAAACAGACAATAGTCAAGCAGGATGGTCAGAATCGTGGGTAGATAATGGTGAATGGCAGGCCTTGGCAGTGAGGAGACTGCAACGGGCTGAGCGTCGTCTGCTGGTAGATAGTCCACAGAGAAACCCAGTGAAGTGATGCAGAGATAATCCAGGCATGAACAGGGAGAAAAACACATGGCACAGCAAACTGGAAACAAAACTGGACAGGAAGAAACTGCAGGCATGAACACCAAAACAATCTGACAAAAGACAAGGGCAAACACACCACATTTAAAGGCAGTACTGACGGGTTTCAGGTGCGCTGAACTGATTAGCTCATCAGCTGAGAAGTGTTGCCTGGCAATGCGAGCCACCAACAGGTGACAGAAAACACAAGACAAGCAAGATGAACCCACAGACCTGTGAAACGTGACAAAAACAGAAAACAAAGACAAACGTACAGATAAATTCACTAAACTTCCAGCCTGGGTAACATCATCATGTACATTAACAATAATTTGGGACTAATATTATTTGAATTAATGGAAAAGTGCTTTTTGGCTTGGCAAGAATTCGACCAGCCTCCAAGAGTCAGAGGTGGCGTGCCTTTCAATTGGTTCTTCAGTGGACACAAGCTTTAAGAGATGTCACACTGCGACTCAAAATTTTCTGACATTGCCAAAACTTGGTCAGAGGCTAAGATTCATCGCAAAGACAATTCATTTACATGTGTGAATATCACACTAGGAGACCAAAGAATCACAATTTTACCCTACGACAACAGAAGTCCTTTACGTTCACAGAAATTTGTCTCAGATGACAAAATCATGGCCAAAAATGTCCTTGCAGTAGACAAATGATGTAAGAACAGTTTACTGTAGATGCTTTCATAATAACCTTTACTGCCACGTAGACAAAGTCAGAGGTGGGGATACTCCAGTTGAAATTTCCCAATTTCCAATCATGTTGTGTTCCAATAACTTGGAATTCTCCAGCATCCGCTTGGACTTAGCCAATGGAACACTGTTGAAGTCACATACATTATGTAAAATTTTCAAATGACACTAAAGCTTAGATTGATCGATCTCTACCAACTTTACATTTCAGACCTCAAGCTCTATTAGTGAAGTTCGCACAGGTGTCTTAGCAAACTAGCCATAAGTGTAGTTCATCACATTATCTCCATGAGCATGTTCCAGTAACACTTGCCAATCACATACTTCTACTTTTTTACCATTTTAAACAAGCTTCTTTTCCTAAAAAGGTTTTGCTCAAAAACTGTGGTTGTGCTTAAAATCTTTCACTTGTTTTAAATGTTGGTTTTCAATGATATTAAGACATTTTTAAGTGTTAGTTTGTTCAAAAACTTTTACGGCCCACAGTAAATGGTTTTGGGTGAGAAACGGTCCTGTCTCTCTCCACATTTCAGTCAGACTTCTGAACTTCTTCTTCGTCCTAGCGTCTGTCCCATATTTGCACTGGGTCCACTTGTTTGCATGCCTTTTGTCAATTGGCTCGATCCAGAGCATCACCAGGGGCGATATAAACTGCGTTCATATCCTCTGCCAGGCAAACGAGCCACCGTCATGCGCCTTCGGACATCTTCGTTCATGACGCGGTCAAATCGCGTGAGGCAGAGGGACCAGCGGAGCATCTTCATCTCCATAACTTGGAGGGCCTGCTCGTGTTTGGTTGTGACTGCCCAACACTCGGAATTTTACATTGCGTCTGGGTGTACAACGGTTTTATAGATCTTGCCATTGGGTGGAATGGGCATTCGGCAGTCACAGAGAATGCCTGTGACTTGTCGCCATTTGAGTCAGGCTGTGTTGACTTGGCGCAAGCGTCAGGGAGGGAGTCGCCGTTGCTCCGGATGAGCGAACCGAGATATTTGAATTCGGTGACTTTGTTCAGTGGCTGCCCTCTATCTCTGATCGTCCCGTCGGTCTGGGGCCCGCACTCCATATACTTAGTCTTTTTGATGTTGAGGCACAATCCGTGCACGTCCAACTGCTCGTTCCAGTCTTGCCCTTGACGTTCGAGCCCACGACGGGCTGCCTCAGCTTGGAAAGATGTCGTCGGCGAATAGAAGTGACCATGCCTGAATATCCGCCGTGGCAGTGTCCATGCAAAGGATGAACAGCATTGGGGAGAGGGCGGATCCCTGGTGCACAACACGGTGGTCGAACACGGTTCGGACAGGCCGGCGGGGCATTGGACGGCGCTGGTGGTGCTGGTGTAGAGGAGTTAGATCCACCACACATACTCTTCGGGGGCACCATGAGAGCGGAGGGAATGTCAGATGAGGTCCCGGGGCACACGGTCGAATGATCAGACCTGTGAACAAAGAACAGGTAAATACATACAGAGATGACAGTAGCATAATATTAGACTGCTCTTAAAACACACCAGCAGCAAAAGTGAGGTCATTATGAAACAAACTCTTCCTCTTATGTAACAGTTCCAGTTTCTTCTAATTGGGCTGTGACAATAGTCAAAGCATCATCATACCGTGGATTCAGGTGTCACGTACAGACAGGCTTTCATTTACCTCAGCTGCAAAATCCCAGCATCCAGTTGTCAGTCTCTCTGGCATCAGCGTGATGCTGACTGCTCCATAAATATGACACCTTGTTTTGTCCTGCCGGTGTCTGGAGGTGCTGCATGGCCTTTGAGGGGGAGACAAGTAAACTAATAAGCTTTCTCTGATGCATGGGAACACGGGCTCGCGGCTCAACGATCGCCCTGCGGCGACTCCTGACAGCCACATAATGACTGTATACCTGTCAACTGAAGGATATCTGTCGAGCCATAAATACAGAGTTGCCTTTTTGACATCTTTTTCTTTTTTTTTTTTTTTACTCAATGATCAACAGAACACAGGCCACTTTTACCCAGCCTTTTTTCACACACACAAAAAAAAATTCACAAACTCAGACACGCGCAACCGCACACACTGAAAACAGCTTCTGAGGGGAAATGTATGCTGTTATAATTGTGTTTTTCTGCACTGTACTGCACTCGTGTGCTTTGGTGTGTGTTTGTGTGCGACAGGAAGCACAATGCAACACAAGGCGAATGAGATGTAGAAAACAAGCATGCATGTGTGTACACTGCCTAAGGGTTACAGGTGAACACTCTCTCTGCTTTGTTAGGCTGTAAACACTATGCAGCGATGAGTAGGAAAGAAAAATAACAAAAAAGATCTCTTTAACATCTAATTTTTTCTCCTTTACAATACTGATATTAAATGGAGACTTCTGCTTATTCTCAGATTTTTTTTCCTATGAAAAAAACAAAACAAACAGTAATCTTTAGAGCAGTGGTTATCAACCAGGAGGCAGAGGCCCACTAGGAGGCCTCGAGATTACTTAAAATGATTAAAAAAACAACAACAACAAAAAACATTAAAATAACCTAAACCAATTAAAATTAAGATATTTCTTATTTTAATTCACACCTTCAACATTTTCTTTTCCTTTATTAATCTTTGAGGAACCAGGGTTCGCACAGTCTAGCAAAGCCTGGGTAAATGAGGAAGCCTAATTTTAAAAGTGTGATTTCTAGACCTGGAAAAGTCATGAACATTTTTAGGCATTTGTTCTAGTTATACCAAAAACAATGACTGGGAAAGCCAGTGAGGTAGGGTACTTTTTTTTTTTTCATGAACACTTTTTGTTATTCTAGTTGAAACTCTCTTCACATCCTGATAGCAATAAATAATGGAAGTCTAAATAAATAAATATATATATATATATATATATATATATATATATATATATATATATATATATATATATATATATATATATATACAGTGAGGAAAATAAGTATTTGAACACCCTGCTATTTTGCAAGTTCTCCCACTTAGAAATCATGAAGGGGTCTGAAATTGTCATCGTAGGTGCATGTCCACTGTGATGGACATAATCTAAAAAAAAAAAATCCAGAAATCACAATGTATGATTTTTTTAAACTATTTATTTGTATGATACAGCTGCAAATAAGTATTTGAACACCTGAGAAAATCAATGTTAATACTTGGTACAGTAGCCTTTGTTTGCAATTACAGAGGTCAAACGTTTCCTGTAGTTTTTCACCAGGTTTGCACACCCTGCAGGAGGGATTTTGGCCCACTCCTCCACACAGATCTTCTCTAGATCAGTCAGGTTTCTGGGCTGTCGCTGAGAAACACGGAGTTTGAGCTCCCTCCAAAGATTCTCTATTGGGTTTAGGTCTGGAGACTGGCTAGGCCACGCCAGAACCTTGATATGCTTCTTACAGAGCCACTCCTTGGTTATCCTGGCTGTGTGCTTCGGGTCATTGTCATCTTGGAAGACCCAGCCTCGACCCATCTTCAATGCTCTAACTGAGGGAAGGAGGTTGTTCCCCAAAATCTCGCAATACATGGCCCCGGTCATCCTCTCCTTAATACAGTGCAGTCGCCCTGTCCCATGTGCAGAAAAACACCCCCAAAGCATGATGCTACCACCCCCATGCTTCACAGTAGGGATGGTGTTCTTGGGATGGTACTCATCATTCTTCTTCCTCCAAACACGTTTAGTGGAATTATAACCAAAAAGTTCTATTTTGGTCTCATCTGACCACATGACTTTCTCCCATGACTCCTCTGGATCATCCAAATGGTCATTGGCAAACTTAAGACGGGCCTTGACATGTGCTGGTTTAGGCAGGGGAATCTTCCGTGCCATGCATGATTTCAAACCATGACGTCTTAGTGTATTACCAACAGTAACCTTGGAAACGGTGGTCCCAGCTCTTTTCAGGTCATTGACCAGCTCCTCCCGTGTAGTTCTGGGCTGATTTCTCACCTTTCTTAGGATCATTGAGACCCCACGAGGTGAGATCTTGCATGGAGCCCCAGTCCGAGGGAGATTTGACAGTCATGTTTAGCTTCTTCCATTTTCTAATGATTGCTCCAACAGTGGACCTTTTTTCACCAAGCTGCTTGGCAATTTCCCCGTAGCCCAGCCTTGTGGAGGTGTACAATTTTGTCTCTAGTGTCTTTGGATAGCTCTTTGGTCTTGGCCATGTTAGTAGTGGGATTCTTACTGATTGTATGGGGTGGACAGGTGTCTTTATGCAGCTAACGACCTCAAACAGGTGCATCTAATTTAGGATAATAAATGGAGTGGAGGTGGACATTTTAAAGGCAGACTAACAGGTCTTTGAGGGTCAGAATTCTAGCTGATAGACAGGTGTTCAAATACTTATTTGCAGCTGTATCATACAAATAAATAGTTAAAAAATCATATATTGTGATTTCTGGATTTTTTTTTTTTAGATTATGTCTCTCACAGTGGACATGCACCTACGATGACAATTTCAGACCCCTCCATGGTTTCCAAGTGGGAGAACTTGCAAAATAGCAGGGTGTTCAAATACTTATTTTCCTCACTGTGTATATATATATATATATATATATATATATATATTTATTATTATTATTATTATTATATATATATATATATATATATATATATATTATTATTATTTTTTTTTTTTTTAAACATATTTCTTCAGTGGAAATCTCAGGAACATTTGGACTGGATAGGATGTCCTGCCTGCTTGACAACTCACCTATTTTCATACCTTTGCGCACCTTAATCACGCAGACATCACATGTCATCAGCACGTTCCATGAGGCTATGTAGAGTTGTAGACATACATTCACCGAGCGGCGCAAACAAACAGCAGCCACCTTTTACAGTTCCTCTTGAGCCAAAAACAATGAGCTTAGTTCACAATATGTTGTAACTGTAATTACAAGATGGCAACCTGTGACAGACTACCCGGAGCTGTAGATAAAAGCGTCTGCAAAATTAATAAATGTAAAGCTGTTCACGTCCTCAGACTCGGGTTTATGCGTTTCTCTGGCAACACTATCAAGGGCGAAATGTATCTGCAGCAGTCAGGTGGTTCAAGTCCGAGCTCTGTAAGTTGTTCACATTCATTATTTTTGTTATGTTAGTACTTCCTTTGAGACAAGATATAATTTAACACTGTCTCTTGTGATAATTTTCAGAATCTGCTCTGGCTCTGCTCATGTGTTTTGAAGAAGGCCTAGGTTTGGAGAGCGCTCTGAAAGGAATGGGATCTAATGTTTTCAAAGCTAGCTTGCTATTGCTAGCCTCTCAAAAATTACCTATGCCCTACATTTAATGTCTTAAAATGCTTGGAATTAAGTCAGTTTTAATTTAGCGTCTTTTTATTTTTTAATTTAGGATTAGGGGCTTTTAAATAATGTTTTAGACAATGGTTGACCTTAGGGATCAAAAAGAAAGTCAATTTCTCAAACATGCCAGTGCCAATATAGCAAAGCACAGTCTTCAAAAGTCAGAGATCTGAATACGAATATTTCTCATTAAATTCCCTCAAGACCAATATATCTGAGCTATGTTAGTCACATTCTTTTTAGAGCTCTATATAACAAAATATGTCTCATTTGAGTCTATATTTATTTATATTAGGAGATATATTTGAGACAAAGTTGCTGAAGCACAACTGATATCTCCAGTACGCCACCTGAGCTATGAAAAGCTACTTCTATTTCTGAAAGCTACTTCTGAAGAGTAAATTGTTGGGAAGACCTGTCTCCTGCATGCCAGACCCTGGACACACTCTCTATAGCAAACACTGCAGCCTTAAAATAGAACAAACAATATTGTTGTGTGGAGATTCAAAGCAAATGTAATTGCACATTAAAAATGTGAAGCGCCAGGCAGCCCTCCATGAATGGAAATTATTTA
The DNA here is from genome assembly GCF_963993115.1 of Abramis brama. NCBI lineage: Eukaryota > Metazoa > Chordata > Actinopteri > Cypriniformes > Leuciscidae > Abramis > Abramis brama. Next base: position 9,165,771 of record NC_139986.1, on the reverse strand, counting down.
TTCTGAAACCATATTAAAGGTCCTTTCATTTATATGGAGGGTTATTTACAACTCACTGGCTGCTTACTGCCCCTGTAATGCCTGTGATATCCCAAATGCAGCTACTAAACGAATGCATCTTTTCAAGATCAAGCGGAGTATTTTTCTACATGAGATATGTGTGGTCTGCTGCCAAGGTTTTCTTCACTGTATCCTGCTTTAAAATCTCTCTGTGCTCATACACATTTCTATCCTGTGGTTGCATGTTCACAATAGTCTGTCTAGATCAGGGGTTTTCAAAGTGTGGGGCGCCTCCCCAGGGGTAAGTTGTGCCAAAAGGGAGGCCCACTGTCTTAGTTTGAAAATCCCTGGTCTAGAGAATGGTGGTCCACATGAAACTGTGACCTCTTATGATAATGAGAAAAAAAATAGTAACACATCATTTGACACGTGTGTGTGTGTGTGTGTGTGTGAGAGAGACATATCTAAAGATCCATCAATCCTCGTATATCTTTCCTTTGCTCTGCACACACATGTAACTCTTTCACACATTTCAGTATGAGCTACATTTGTGTAAATTTGGAGAGAATTATTGAGCCCAATGAAATAAGTGTGTGACAGGAAGAGGAAATGAGCAGCCATGCAAATTAATCACCTCTTATTAGCGGCTATGCTAATAATACCTACGTTCATATGACACTCAAATTAATTGATTTAATTGTATAAAAATGGATGAAGCACGGTGAAAGATTTTCATATTTGCATTCATCCACTTCAAATGCTGCTGATTATGCTTTATAATAAATCCTGAATGAAATTAACACACACAAACACACACACACTTTATTCACACTTGTCTGTGAACATATCTACACATTTAGCTATACACACATGTTTTCATATTGACAGAGAAAGAGACCTGAAAAACCTACAGGGACACTCTCACACCTGTGTCCAAACTGGCATCTATTAAAGGAGTTAACTGAGCTAAAAACAGGAACAGCTGCTACACACACACACACACACCTAACACAGACAGGTGACAGTGTGTCATAGTGGTGTATCAGTGACAAACACTCACCATGCATGTGTGTGTGTGTGTGTGTGTTTGTTTGCAACCAGCGGCGAACCATGAGAGCTGTGGCAGATGACGAATATTTAATTGAAATGAAGCTCAGAAGAGACATTATGAGAATTGTACTTGTGGGGGAATAAACAGACACAATTGAGCATAGCTCAATGTGATAACAGAGAGAGACATGCTTAATAGTGTCATGACAACATGAGAGAGAACTGCAACAATTCATTCGTAGGAAAGAAACATACTCAATGCACATAAACAAACATGCACATGAATGCCTGGCCAACACATTGCATGAATGCATTGTTACTGTTCTTGCATTACTGCAGTAGCCATTAACTGTGCAATTTTATTGTTTTATTAAAAAATATAAATGGATGAGTTATTAGCTAGCTATACACGTTTAGCTATCTTTAACTAACTTGGTACACAGTTCTCTACAGACTGTTGCTCTGCCAGGAAAGTAGTAGCTACCTGAAAGAGAAAACTGATCATCGAAGAAGACAGTTTATAGCCTACATATAGGGCCCTTTGTAGGCCATGCTTAGAATGCAACACAAACTTACATATTATTAAAAGTTGGCATCCTATAATGGCATCCTATTCTGTACTATCACTATATCTTGCCACATAACCTGCAACATGACTCTTTAAAGTACTTAATCTAAACTAAAGCCAACATATTTGCAGCTCATTGTTTTTCAGTAAACTGACATAGGCCTATGTTTGAGTGAAACAAGATATTCAAAGAGGCAAAACTGTTGGGCAGGTTTTGTCAATTGGAAGCTGTATTGTTACATACCAGAATGGAGCTTGGTAGTTGGAGGGGAGGCGTTTAAAAGTAAGAGGAATTTGTGAAAATGAAGGTTGTTTTAAAGTTATTATTCATTTTGATGACATCTTGGAATGATGATTGACCAGGAAATTTCGCACAATGTTGAATAGATCATATTTAGATGACAAACAAAATCTGTCATATTTATGTCCTTGTGTGTGTTTCCTGCCATAACTATAATTTTTCCGATTTTCAGATCATCCAGTTTGTGGATGGTCTCTGGCACGCGTCACCACTCTCTCTGCGTTCTGTTATCCACACTGGGGTTTGGGTGCGTTTGGATGTGCTCTCGCTCTCTGTGGCAGTGCATTGTGGGCCAATGCAGAGCCTCTAGCCCCAGGCATCCTCTGTTTCAGGTCCACGCGGCCCAGCACTCACAGATGTTCTCCGTTTGATACCGCTCTCCCCGCACTCCTGGAAGTGTGGGTGGCCAACCATCACGCCTGTTGCACCCGCCACTGCCACACTATTGGCTGTGATGGGGTGACGCACGTTGAGCAGAGGGGCGATAGGCGGTTGACTTTTAATCCTGAGAGCATGAATAATCCCGGTGAAGACCCCTGAAGAGTTGAAGAAGACAGAGGAGATCTTCCTCCAACAACCTCAAGGAGAGTGACACAATTTTGTTTTTGATTTTTTTTTCCACCATTGTGTTAATTTAAACTCCAGGAGTATTTTACTTCCTGTTATTGTTATATTACAGCATTTCTGAATGCTTGCTGCAAGAACTGTAAAAAAAAAAAAGAAAAAAAAAAAGGTGAGCAGAATTTAACATTTTGCTGTCAAATGTTGCAAACTGCAACTATCAGTTTAATAAATAAATAGGATAATTAACAGGCAGGTTGCAAGACATCCTCTTGTCCTCAGAATCCATAAAATATAACAAAGATCAATAATGCTTTGTTATTTAACATTCAACAAAGATAACTTGACATAACCGACTCAAAAATTATAGCACACTGAAAACAGAGAAATAACTATGTCATTTATTTAAAGTGCATTTTTATATTGGTCTAATTTGAAATCATGGTTTCCACTTTCCAGTTTAAACCTGTTTTGTTCAGTTCAGCTAAAAAATCAAATAATAATCCCCATAGAAAAAAGGAAAATAAACAATTTTGTGGGTTTTATTTATTTTAAGCTAATTTACAGACAGATAGACAGTTTACTTAACAGCAACCGGTGTCACTGATAGCAAGGTTTTCTGAATTCTATAGTCGGTCGGTCTTAAGTCGGTCTAAAGTATCATTTTTGTCAGTGCAATTCAAATGGCTGCTTTCAGGCTATGAATGCAAATATGTACTATATTATTAAACCAAGAGACACATATTTGACTATTTTATCTAATTATCAAATTTTCTCATAATAACTGGAGAAAGTTCTAGTCATGGCCCACAGCAGGGTCAATACATCCACTGACCATGATTATAACAAAATATACGGCCAGCTCTTCAAGTCCCCATTACACTGATTTTGCATTTGTAATTTGAATTTAAAGGGCCTGTGATGTAATAGCAGGAATGCTGCTGAACTGCTCTTAAATTGTTGGTCTAAATGCAGGTTGGATAAGCAGTGACAGGTTATACTCCCTCACTGGCCCATTTACAGTGTGTTATCTGATGAGAATGAACTCGTCAACTTACCGCTGGAAACACCTCTCTCTCTCTCTCTCTCTCTCTCTCTCTCTCTCTCTCTCTCTCTCTCTCTCTCTCTCTCTCTCTCTCTGAACTCTAATCATTCAGACATGATTAATGGAGCAGATAGATCATTCATTCCACTCTCAGGTCAACATATTACTTTTCATTTTTCCCTGGCTGAAAGAGTGAATGTGTTCACAGATCAGGCAGAAGAGCAAAGAAAACCATAGAGACAGACAGCAGTCGAGGGAGAATGGTAGAAAACAAACACAGAAAGAAACAAACAAAGAGAGATAGGCAGGAGTTTTAATAGAACAAAAGCAGTCAGGGGGAGCAGGAGTGTGTTAATGACAGATGAAGGGATGTGTATTAATAATGGAAAGTGGAGTGGAATAGAGTTTTACTTATTCAGGACTGCTCTCTCGCCTCTTTATCTCTCTCACACCTTCATACTAGAGGAACAAAGAGAGAACAAGTTATTCAGAACAAGATTCTTTAGATATTCTGAAGAAAATGTGACTGCTGCTTGCCGTCACATTTTGAAAGTGAGTTGCCAGGTTCTGAATGGTTGTCAGGTTGTTGTAATGTGGTTTTTGAAGTGTTCGTGAGCTGCTTCTCTGTAGTTGATTTCTAACCCAAATCAAAAGAATCAAAAGAGCACAACACCAAGTCGCAAGTCACCGCTAATATTCTGGTGGTATCTAAGGCCTAGTCCACACGGACACGGGTATTTTTATAACCGGAGTTTTTCCTCCTGCGTTTAAAAAAAAAATGTTCGGTTTAAAAGAAATCTCTGCCTACGTGAAAAAACAAAAACATGCTATCACGCGCTGTCAAGAGCATGCCACACCAGCAGGCGGCGATCGTAAAGCCACGTTGGCCAATCAGAAGCCTGAATCAGAAGCAAAAACCCTGGTTTTACTGTCTACACGACAACACTGCAACCAGCGTTTCTGAAAATCCTCACCCTGGCAGGGGTTTTCAAAAATGTTTGGTTTCAGTGACCTGATACTGCGTTTCCGTGTGGACGAACGGCCAAACCGCGTAAAAAAAGTCACGGTTATAAAAATACCCGTGTCTGTGTGGACAAGGCCTAAGGCTACGTCTACATTAATCCGGGTACATTTGAAAACAATGTTTTTGTTTAAAAAACGCTCTCCGTCCACACTAGAGTTTTCAGGCGTTTTCCAAAAGTTTCTCATCCACACTGAAGCGTCGGAAAACCCTAAATTCACCTTACTGCCAAGCGTACCCTCACAAAAGAGATGATACAGGCGGAAAAATAAATAATTAAGTTATCGCGCAATTCTTCTGGCAGGATAATTTTATTTAGCAAAATATCTCACCATTCACTGATGCATCCAGGTCACACTCAGTTACCACAGGTTTGGTCTAAAACACAACTGCTCTCATGTATTGCCGCAGGACAGCAAGTGTGAGTCAATTTTCTGTCATCTTTGCAGGACTGTGATATAAAGTGTGCAAAGTAACATATTTAAGTAACAGTGTGAAAGTGAATAGCATATAACAGGCACAATATAGTATACAGTATAAACATGAATATCTATTGGTACAATATGCGTCACATGACTAAACTTACGACATCGCTTTTAAATACCTCCGTTTTGACAGTCCACACAATGCGAAAATGGCGTTTTCAAATTTATCCACTTTTGAGAGCGTTTTCAAAAAGGTTTGTTTTCATTAATAAAAATGCCGTCTTAGTGTGGATGGAAGGCCATGCAAAACGGAGAGAAAAAGATGTGTTTTCAAACTAAAACGTATTAGTGTGGACATGGCCCAAGTCATTTTTTTCTCTCCACGCCAGTTAGAAAACAAGTCTGATTTCTTGAATAAGCATAGCACACATCTCCTCAATAAGTTGCATGATTTCAGGTCTCATTTGTGCACAAAACTAGACAAGTTTAATGCTTAACTCAAATATGAGTAATTGCGTTCCTGTAGCTCAACTCATAGATTATAATGCCACGGTCATGGTTTTGATTTCCTTAATGTGATAGTAATAGTGATGCTTGACTTCTAACTAGATCTCCAGCTGCTGCAGGTATATGGAGTGAATTTAACAGTTATTAGTTTTGTGTGCGGTTTATCGTAATGTGCTCCACTGACCTGCAATGCTGTGCCAGTCTAATCTTTAACCACAGTGCGCTGGTTAATGAAACTACTGGTGCCCTAGTAATCATGCTATTCTCATAGTCTTGATTGCTGAAACAAATTGAATGCAAATGAAACTCGAATAGAGAGAAAGGGTGTTTGAAATGGAATCAAAGTCATAGAAGAGAGCCGCTCTGTGTATGATTGATAGCAGAGAGTTTAAGCGTGTTTCTACAGAGCTGCGCTCACATGCAGCTGCCTTTGCTCATTACAGCCAAGCATAATTCACATTGTGATGTCGGCCGTATATGTCAGGGAGTCATCTCAACCCATCCACCGCCCTCTTTCTTCTGCTGCTTTCTGTCAATCCATCACAGACCCAGCCACACACACCTGCCGCCCTCCGGCAGGCCGTAGCTGCAGGCCACAACTGCCTTGCCGGTGACTGCTAGCGCACTATGAAGGAGCTTCATTTCCCTGTCAGATGTTGAGTGGGCGCTGCAGTAGCGTTTGGCATCTAGAGTCTCAGGAGGCATTGCTTGTGTGAACGTAAGCTGGATCATTGTACATAAAAGCAACGTCTGTGAACAGTGCACAAATCTCATGTTGAGTCCTCCTCTGCAGGTTCACAGCAACTATAAGAAGCAATTTGTCTCGATTGCTCCTTCCTGTTAATAAGGAAGAGACCAGCAAGCCATTTCAGACACGTTGTGGTGGTTTTGATTTAAAGGTTCAGGCAGATGTCACAATTACAGTTGTACGTTTGAAACGTTGTGCTTTTCAGTAACTACATTAACGCCACATTTTCCTCGAAGGTGAGATGTGTTTTTGTTCCTGCACTTCCAGAAAGACCTAACTAAATTATTCCTGAATAAAAACAAGTGCTTTAACCCTGTCGGCTTAGCTCGCCTCTAGACAGAGATTCCTCCACTGAAATAAAAGAAGCACACGTTGTAGACGTCTCCAGTCTGATCGAGGGCTGAGTCTGGTCATGGTACTCATGCAGTCCTGGAAAACAGAATACACAGGCGTTACACAGGATTATTGAAGACACCGCACAAAGACAATGGTGGGAGTTGATACATCGAGAGAGATATGCACGGAGTGACAGCCATGGCAGGCGCATGGAGCGCAGAGATATGAGGAATTAGTGCCGTTACAAGGCCGCAACAAAACCTATTGTCTGTGCAAACATCAACAAGAGCTCAGCACTCTCCAACTTGTGGATTTGACGGCCGAGATTGAGATGATGCGACCAAGCTCATTGTTTCCTAAATGTTATTAACTGCCGCGCCACTGATGCAAATGACAATTCCGCTGTCATAATCCACGCACTGATGGGAAACCTTACAGCAGCCTTGTGTCTTAACAACAGATTACTTCCTGAGCCCAGCTCTTCACCTCTTTCCAAAGACTGATGCCACAGGATTTCTGCTTCTTTATACATCCGTTGATGTTCATTCTCTCTCTTCCATTCTTCCATTGATCCCTCCATAGCATTCAGGATCTGCCAATGGTTCATGCCTGCAGGGGTCCACAAAACCCATTATCAGGTAGAGCACCCACCTCCATGCTCCTTAACTCAAAGATATTTGATTTTTGGAGGGCGTGCATTAGTCAGTGTGTGCGCACGTCTTTCTTTAACCTTTGATGCAGATTTTTTAAATAATAGTGATAACAATAAAAGTTTACATTTCACAATGCATAAGGTCACTTTACAGTCAAATTACAAGCAAAGTAACTTCATTCATTAAATTCAAAGTAATTAAATTATTGCACATTTACAACTCAATCATTTTCCCAAATGTATGTATTATTAATTTATAATATTTATAATATTATTATTTACAAATTACATACACTGCATGTTGTAAGTAAACAACACTACAAACTGTACTCCTGACAAGATGGGTTCTAAGTTCATTTGGAATGTTCACTTATAAGCTATAATTCGTCAACCGCTCTCAGACCCCCTATAACAAACCAGGTTAATCAGTAAATTACTGTGGGAATAGAGCCATTGCGGTCATTTACAACTGAAGGACTCCAGTCAAATGAATGCTCTTATACAATCAGGCAAATTTTAAGTAGTTTAATGAGTTTGGCCATGAGTTTGGCAGCAAAATTACAACAAAATGACAACCAAAAGAATGCTCTCAGAAACTTGCATGCAGAAAACCACACACAAATTAAGTGAGTACAACACCAAAAGACAACATGCACACATTGCGGCATGCTGTAGTTTTAGTTAGCTGTAACTTCCTTTCTCTCTCTCTCTCTCTCTCTCTCTCTCTCTCTCTCTCTCTCTCTCTCTCTCTCTCTCTCTCTCTCTCTCTCTCTCTGTGCATGTGTGTGTGTGTAGTGTTGTACATTTCACCATGCTGTACAAATACAGTGTGTGTATGCGGCTGGCAGCAAGGTTTTTTGTTGGATATCTGCCACCCCCAGATAAGTCACTAGACTGGGCTTTTTCAGCAGACACTGGATGGGCCACGGGGAATCGAGCCAGAACATCAGAACTGAGTTGCACTGGCTTACATTCCGGTATTTTTGGAACTCTCATTCATAATGAGACAAACCAGTCACATGATTTCAATTGATTCTATATATTTTACAAAACAAATACATAATGGTTATTATGTCAAAATCACTTTTGCCATTTTCTGGCCTGTTGAACAATATAAGATCAGATTCTTTGCCTGCAAGGTGGAGTAGATGTATAAGAATGTTATAATGTTTATGCATTCATGTGGCACACTGGGTCTCACTTCCACTTTTGGCTTTGCAACCCGGGGTAGCAGTTACTTCAACCCAGCCTGAGGGGCAGCAATGCATTGTGGGAGTTAGATGCTCTGTCATAATAGTATAACTGTTTTTCATTGGAGCTGCCAATTAATGATTCCGAACTCTCGCACTATTCAGAATGCCCTTTAAATTTCAATTCATTTTATTTTATTTTATTTGAATTGAGGTAGCAGACCCAATGCAGAACTTTCATTTTAATTGAAGTAGAATTCAAAAAGAACTACGAAAGTAGTTTCTTGTATTGTTTTCTTATACACAGTATATGGTGATTTACAAAAACATTGCATAATATTCAATGTTTGAAATTTGTATTAAATTTATTTATATGGAATATCATTTCATTTCCCACAATGTTTCAATTTACCCTACATTTTGATGAGAAAAAAGTATTTATATCTGAATAGTATATTTCTAATAGTATATATTTTTTTTTATATTTTTAAGTAAATTATAAACGTTTGAAATCAGGCATAAATGTGCATAAATCATGGAAATAATTTATGCGATTATTTAAGTTTATTATAAGACTTTGATGCTTGCAGTTCAGTAAATCTCTTCCTCTCATTTAAATTAATTTCTAATTCAACATCTTGTGAGGCGTGACCAATTTAAGATGAATTCTAACTTATAAACTGAAAGGGAGCCAATTCTTAATTTTTTTGTACAAAAAAACAATCCATTCTAAAAAGACATCTGACCTACTCAAACTCAAATGCAAATAATAAAAAGAAAAAGATACGATCTGTAAAGGTTAATGTGCACAATCAATCATATACACGTTATATTGTGTGGTTTGCTTGTGTATGGATTTACTATGCATGAGCGTGTGTCCCTCATGACATCAAAAGACAGAGACAGAGATGGAGAATGTGTCGCTATGTGTGTATGTGTGTGTTTGATGGCACTTGAAGTCGGGTTCTTTCCCCGCGTCCCCATTTCCTGAGGGCTCGGACTCAGAGAGTTGTCACCTTGGAGTATTCCGGGGCCTGTGAAGCGCTCCAGTCCTCTGTGAGAATGTCACGTCCCGCCCAGGGCAGTTTTGACAAACAGAGTATATATTGATACATGATAAAGTATGCTAGAAATCACCCCACTGCTAAAGGCTACTATAGTTTTAATATCATCATTTGAATTAACAAGCATTCTGTGCAGGAATAATGAGTCTTCATTATTCAAAACATCATCCTTAGCCGCAGAGCTCTCAGGCTATTACGGCATGAGAACTTAATGAAGAGAAGATAAAGAAGGGTTGAGATAAAAGTTTCAATGGCCTCACTCAGTAACCAGAATTAAATTTTAATGCAGGGTGGGAGGTGATGGATGGGCAGACTGGAGCTGATGCCTTCTGAGGTGGAGGACATCTGATGACCACGTACAGGAGCTGACATATGGATCCTGCCTATGCCAGCCTCTAGAATTGGGTTCGATCGAATGGCATGACCTGACAAAGTGCGACGAGATTAATGTCTAAAAACCGTCTATGTCTACCAACTCGTGGACATCCAGATTTAGGATTGGTTGAATGAAAATGAAAAATTCTTCAAATGAAAAGTTCCTCTGCACTCCAAAAAATCTTCAGGCCTAAATTTAAGATTGATGTATTTAAATTGCATACAATTTCCATCCATTTAGAAATTTTACAGTTTTAACATAACACTTAATGTTGTGTCATACTGTAGGCTGCATAAAAGAAACAGGTAAGATGTCTGTACTGAAAAAAATAAAAAATAAAAAAAATAAATCTGGCATAGTTTTTTATCAACTACTTTAACCTATTTGATTTTATAAAAAAATAAAAAATAATCTGATTTAAAAAAAAGTATTTATAGAATTTAATTTGTTTAAAATCCGAATATATTTTTAAAACAATTACATTTATTCAGTTAAAAAGTATGGTTCAAATATGGGTAGACGTGGAACAAGCAGTATTCAGTTATTTAAAAATTATGACACTGAAAAAAAAAGTAAAAAAAAAAAAACCCTGCATGGTTATTCAGTTCATTACAGAAATCGAATCTGTTTCTTACCCGTTTCATATACGTATGAGGGACAAATATGCATTGCAGTTTAGATTGTGTTAGAGGACCTATTATGCCCTTTTACAAAACCTTGATTTTGTTTTTGGAATATACTAGAATTGTTTTTTGAACATGAAAATCACATAGTTTACTTTGTTGCAGCACCATTCTTCACAGGTTGTCAGTAACGCTGTTTAGTTTCTGTTTCTATGAAGCCCCTCCTTCCAAAAAAACAAAGTCTGCTCTGATTGGTCGGCTGGATTGGCGTGTTGTGATTGGTCAAGCATGTTTCGGAAATGTCACGCCCCTTACCATAACTGCCTTAGATCCTGGGTGGAAAATACTTGTCACGATCTCCAGTCACTTCACCATCACACTACATTTCCCATAATCCCTCCTAGCTCACATCTGGACAGGTCATTCACACCTGCCATCATTCACTCTCATCAGCTCCACTCCATTTAAGCAGTCAATCTCCTCATCACAGTTGTCTTGTCTCGTTGTTGTATACATGCTTCAACTTACCTGACCCCTTACCTGTTGGACTATCTGCAGCCTGATGCTAGATAAAAGCAGTTTTGTGGGGTATCATGCACAATATTAATAATAACAAAATCTGCCACTGCGTCATGTATATGATATTTATATAGATGAAAACTCCACTCATAGTCATCTAATGTAGTCTACAGCATAGTTTAATGGTTATGTTCTAACAGGAAAGAATAACGAAAAAAAAAAAAAAAAAGAATAACTCACAAAAGGAACCCAACTCACAAAGTACTTGTGTGTGTATGTTTGAGTGTGTTTTCTCCCAGGGGCTTTAAACTCGAGTGTGTTTGCCTGCTGAAGCATTGTGATGCCTGCTGGAGGACATCTCTGTGAATGGAGACATCTGATGAATGAATGGGTCTGGTGACCGATCTACACTCTGCTGGCATATAGCACGTGGTCTGAGTGAGAGAGAATCAACTATACACATCTCCGACTCTAAGACAACATAGAAGCCCTCTAGCATGCAGATGCAGACTTGTGACACTTCCTGTGTGCATTTCAGCACTTGAGGAAAACTATGACTTCAATGTATCCAAATGCAATCATGTGGAGTAGGCTGTTTACATAACTTTACTAGCCTCCAGGGATATAATCACAGTGTAAACTAACACAAGAGAGTCTGTGGATGGTAAAATTAAAGGAATAAGCCACAGGAGGTCATGCGTTACAGTGATTTTACCATGGTTAAGGGATGTTGTTAGGCACAACAAGAAGCAGAACCAGTGCTAAATATATAATTTGTTATAATTGAATTGTTTATTGTTAATAATAAACAATTATTTTGCCAAGTGATTTACTTCATTAACTGTAGGCTGTTTACAACTTTTTGTATTAATAAAATTCATATGATCTGGAGTCACAAGTGTGCGTTTATTGGCTATAGATTAAGTGAATAATCCCCTTTGTACATGCTTTAGTGTAGGGGGAATACCGTAATAAGTCATTCATTCATATGGGGATTGTAATGTATATATAATACAACCCCAAATCCAGAAAAGTTAGGACATTTTGTAAAATGCATTAAAATCAAGAATCTGTGATTTGTTAATTCTCAAACTCTTTCGGAACAGTCCACAATGAATAGGTGAATTGGTAATAAGTGAGGGTATCGTGATTGAGTGTAAAAGGAGCATCTCAGTCTTTGCGAGCAAAGATGGGTCATGGCTCATCACTTGGTGCCAAATATTATGAGAGAATTGTCAAACAATTCAAAAATCACATGCAAGATTGCAAAGAATTTAGGTCTTTTACCATCTACCATACATAATATTTTGAAAAGATTTAGGGAATCCAGAGAAATCTCAGGCTGTGTAAGGCAAGGCAGGAAACTTCTGTTGAATGTGCGTGACCTTTGAGCCCTCCGACTGCATTGCACGAGAAACCATCATGCTGCTGTGTTAAAAAAAAGCTACATGTGCCACGCAGTACTTTGGAAAACCATTGTCACTTAACACAGTCTGCTGCTACATCAAGAAATGCCACTTGAATCTCTGTTACGCAATGAGAAAGCTATACATCAGTTCTGAGCAGAGATGCCACAGAGTTCTATGGCCCAAGCTCATCTCAGATGATCCAACACACAGTGGAAATCTGTTCTGCGATCAGATAAGTCCACATCTAGGTGTGTTTTGGGGGAAACGGACATTGAATTCTCAGTCCCAAAGACAAAAGAGACCATCCAGACTTTCATCACTGACAGGTACAAAAGCAAACATCAGTCATGGTATCTGTCAATGCCAGGCCTCATTCAGCATGTGCTACAACAGAGTGGTTTTGTAGACACTACACCATGCAGTCCAGATCTGTATCCTACTGAAAATGTAAGGTCCACCATGAAAAGGAGAATCAGACAATGACGACCATGGACTGTTGAGCAGCTGTCTTGTATCAGGCGATATTGGGTAAAAGTTCCACTTGCAAAACTGCAACAATTAGTATCCATAATTCCTAAATTATTAAAAAATGTGATAAAAAGAAAATGTGTTGTAACACAGTTGTAAACATGCCTCTGTCCCAACTTTTTTGAAGTGTGCTGCAGACATCAAAATAAAAATGTGTCTATATTTACAAAATGCAATTAAGTTAAATAAAATTGAAAGAAAATGAACAAATCATAGATTTTCTTGCATTTTTCAAAATGTCCTCACTTTTCTGGATTTGGGGTTGTACAATATATTTAGTGTGGTTTTTATCTTCAAATAAAATAATAATTCAAATCTATAACTTTTGTTTACCAGACAGTTGAAGACAGAAAAGCTATGAGAAGGCTGCAGTGAATACAAACAATTCAGAAAGATTATAAGAAACACGTGCATCTGCATCAGACCTTACATTGCAGATTTTATTACAAGTAAAAAAAAAAAAGAAAGTAATAATTAATTTCCCCGACAGTATATGAAGCATCACTTCACAAGTGTATGGCAATGAAAATATAATTATCTGCAATTTTTTGTTTCCGTGTTCCAAGGCCATTCTCTGACACTTATTTTCTGGCAGTATCCTTTTCACTATGGATTTATGTATTTAAAATCAGCAAAGTAAAGTTTGATGTAGACATGATGTAGATTTTACAGGTGTCTCTTATATTAGATGAATTGCTGACAGGCACTTTTTTTTTCTATGGGCCTAATTATAGTAACTATTGTAAGTAGTAACTATGATAAACAAAATTTGTTTCCCCCCTTACTAGGCATGCTGCTTTCTTGATTATCTGTAAAGACTTGGTGGTGCTAGCTGGAAGGTCAGCTAGTAAAGGTTGCAGTAGTCCAGTTTTGAGATGAAAAGAGCCTGAACCTGGAGCTGCACAGCACAAGATACTGTAGGTAAGATCAATTTTTTTTAATGTTATAGAGCATGAATCTGCATTGCCATGCCATTTGGAAATTTGCTCTGTCAAGATGAGCTAGGTTTTCAATGGTTTGCAGTAGAGTATTTCACATTTACTTCTGAACTATCCAATCTTATGGCATGCATGCATACAGCACATTACTATTCAGAATTATTCATGTGATTTTACTTAAGTGTTTTTTTTCTTTTTTTTCTGGTCTTGTAAGTAACGTTGGTATAATAAATGAGATGTTTGTTGACAGAAGAAAGCATCAGCGGTCTCAGGTTTTTACGAGTGCCTCCCTGTAGTTCAGGTAATCGGCCCAGTAAAGCCACCACGTCTGTGTTTGCTTTAGAAAATGACTTACACCTTGTCACCATACATCAAGCCTCCATACATGTGCTGCTAATGTGCATTTCAGTATATAAAATGCTTATGTTGGGCTGTATAATCTTTTTAAAATAACCAATTAATGCCTCTACGAGGACAATAAAGTTGGACATCAAACTCAGGTGCTCTATGGAAAAAGTAAATATCATTTGAGTGTGTTTAGCTCAGTGGTTTTACAGCTCTAAGCAGAGTGCATTTCACACTTCAAAGAGTGAGTTTGGTTTTCTCCACTCCCATAAAGGATCTCCCTTCATAACACCAGTCTATTTATGATGGTCATATAACCATAATTAAACAGAGACATGTGTTTCCTAGCATCACTTGGAACAGTGATAATATGCAGACAGGAAAGGTTCTCTCTTAGGATCTCTCTCACCCTCAGCCCTTTTTAAACATTATTTTTCAGAGAGAGAATAAAAAAAAAACAAAAAAAAAACATCACTAAACAGAACATGAAAAAAAAATGACACTGTATTTGGTATTTCTAGAGTTGATAGAATAGAATTTGGATGTGTCACAATTTGGATGCCTTGGTGATTGTTTTATACTTTCCAAATGACAAAGTATAACAAAGAATACAATTAACATAAAGAATTTCAAGCATTATTTTGTGAAAATAATTTATGTTTTAAAACGTATTAGGAAAATGATGACTGCCTCTTAGTGTCATTTAGCCCATAACGAAAATATTCCCCCTTAAATAGCTTATCTAAAGTGCCAAGGAGACAATAGCGTTGGTAAAGAGAGAGAGAGAGAGAGAGAGAGAGAGAACATTCACCTTAAGGCATGTATGTCCAAAGTTTGAGACTGCAAGACAAACTATGTTTTTGAGTTTTGAAAAGTTCGTTTGAAGGGAGTTTAATACATTTCTAAATGTTCTAATAGTAGAAGAAACACCAATTTATGATGTTTTTTGAAGTCCAAACATGTACTCAGTAACGAGTTTGTTGAGTTATTACTGGTCAAATTCAGCATATGGTAGCTAGCACACAAGAAAATATATCATGTATTGGCAAAATGTAATCTAAAGGAATTTACAACATCATGAACGCCAACTTAACTGATTACTTCAACCTCTATAATTTGCCCCATTGCATCATTTCAGTGGGATTTATAGTCATGGTCCACACGACTGGAGAGTGCCGCCCACTTCTGAATCCAAACAACCTCGCTGCAAACATTCACAAGCCCCAACCAGACGAAACTATAAAACAGCTCACTAATCATTTCAATCCATGACAGGACTGCAAACCTGACATAACCATGATTCTATTTCTTTCTTGCATTCTTTCTTAAACACAAATACTGTTTCCAACCCGACCAACCTGTGACACTGATTTTTAAGTTGAACGACGTCCTACAACAGTTGGGGCCAGTCAAATTTTTAACCTTTTCAAGGTCAGTTCTATTCAAACTCTTAAGAGAGATTTCCTCACTTCTGAAAAGCAATGACAAGCTGTTATTGAGGCTCTGGTACAATGAAGGACTGATTTGGTTAGATTTGGAATCAGTTGACACTCACAGGCTTCTGTACAGGTATTTGATTTATGAAGAGGAGGAGTGCCTGGCACAGAGCATCGTCTCCAGAGAGAATCTTTCCTCTGATTTCCCTTGAAATCATAAACAGCTGTTGTTTAACTAGATCGGATCAGAGTCACACGGCTCCAGGCCAGAACAGGAGCCACAGCAGTCCTGCAGTCTGTCATCTGACAATATTTTGAACTTTCACTGTCCTTCTCTCTCTTCTGCAGTTTAACATTTACTATGGTCCAAGACATGTTACCTGGGAATGAAAAGATGAATCGTGAAATATTTTATAAGACTGATATTTGTTATCTTACATGGTAAAATACTACCAAAAGTGTCCTTACTTACTGTATGTAAGTCTCTTAATTGAATATTTCGCCCAAAAATGGACTTTTCATTTTCAAAGGCCCTTTTTATTTATTTAAATGAAAACAAGCATGGTGTCAAATTTAATAGCATAAGTATATTTCTCAGTAGCAAGGTAGTGCCTGTTTTGAAATAATGTGGCATTTATCTTAATATTTATTTTAGCAATCAGGTTTCAATCAGAACTAGAATTCTATTATTTCTTTCATAAACAAATCACATTTAAAAAAAAAAGAAGAAAAAAAAGCAGCTTCAATATAGCAAATTGCTTTTGCAGTGTACAGTACAATTTTAAATGTAACTTCATTGCTAACAATAATTCAGCAATTCTTGTTGCACCAGTATTATCTTTCAGCTGTTTTTTATAACTAGCGATATCTGCTTCACAGATTAATGAATTGGAGTTGGTTAATTTAAAAGAATAAGTAAAAGTACTTCTGTCATGACAACTCTCGGAGTGATTGGCATGGTAATGGGTATGACAATGTTGTATGTTTGGTCTTGGTGGAATAGATCTGCTACACTGCTGTGTGCAAGTAAGACATGCTGCTGCTGTGCAATATAGCATACATTAATTACCCATAGCAGATCTATACAGGTGGAGCTGGGGAAGGTGGAGGGTTTCTGAAAGCGCACTGCACTGCTAAGGCGTATGCTACCTAAGTATTTGAAAGTTGAGCAGCGAGCTCATTGGCTACTGATATGGCAGTAACCAATCAGCTGTGCCCTATAGATATGATGTGATTATGAACAGGTGAGTAAAATGACCTATTAGTCTGCACCATCTAGAGTTTCATGCCAGAACTTTGTATTTCACATTTATAAACTTTAATTCATGCAGCTTGTACTTTATAGTGTAACTAGCTACTTTAGACCAGATTTCAAGTAGCTATTTATTCTGTATAAAGTATCTTAGTTTGCCACTTTTTAGTAACTTAGTCAACTAGATTAATTCTTCTTGCATTCTCTAAACTCTCTATATACTGCTTTAGATAGAATTGCAGAAGAACCAGACCTCAAAAAGCCAGGGCTATTCTAGCCTTCAGATGATTATTTACTGCCCTGAGAAGAACCATATACACTTGAGTATGGTCCAAATCATTAAAAGTTGCCACAAGTTTAACTTCAGATTAATGTTGTGTTTCAATGAACACAATTGGAATGAAAAATATGTGAATGAAGACCAACGAGTACCAAAAGTTCTTGCTGACAGAAGTGACCCATTGCCACATTTTTTTTTTTTTCACTCAAATACCTGTTTTTTCACAGATTATTTCACTTTTACAACCCAGGCTTCATCTGGCCTGTACGAATTTGTCACAAAACTGTTGTCAGTGTATATTTATATAACTACACCGTTTTTCTTCAATAATGGGGTTCTTCAAACTATTTGCTTTAAGAGGGTTTTCTCTTTTTCAAAAAAAAAAAAAAAAAAAACAGAAAAAAAAATGGTTGCCTTTTTTCCTCCTGGATTTGTTTCCTTGGATTTTCTTCCCAGTTCCATACAATTTTAAGCTTTTCTTTTTCATCCCATGTTTTATAGACAACCTCAATCCAGCTAATTTAGATTTGTGAAGGTGGTTTTAAATGAATCTTGTTTCATTTAGTTTAGGACACTATAGTTCAGGTGTTTGTAATATGTACTTAATCTGCGTTTCAGAAAAAAAAAAAAAATAGGGTATGTTTACATGACAAAGATGTACTAAAAACGGGAAAGTTTTTCCTTTGCCTTTTTTCGCGTGCAGACCACAACATTGTCAAAACTAACGACTAAAAACGCTGTATTATGCATGCCAGGCCAGTAGTTGGCGATTGTCACTTTGTAAAGAAACATTATGTACCTACAGACTGAACACATAATATGCTTGTGCATGACGTCACCATTTTCACAAATTTGCGTTTTCGTTGTTTACATGGAGATGATAATGGTATCATTTTCAAAAACTTGTACTTTAAAACCCGATTTCGAAAGCTTGTGATTTCAGGCCACCAAAACACTGTTGTCGTGTAAATGAACAGCCAAAACACATAAACATTTTTTTTTTCTGGTTGAAAACTGTTTTCAACTGTGTATGTAAATGGCCCCTTAAACTATAATTAACTGTTCTAGATTAATACCTATTCTTGGATTAATTTAAACCCTGTCTGGGAAACACCTTTATATGTCTATATGTTTTTAGTTTCTAAAGTACATTTTTAATAGTAATCAGTTATTACACGTATGTGGTCTACCATTGTGTTAACTGTGGACATTTCTGCACCACTAGCATCACCTGTTTACAAACAGGATTCCTGAATGCTCCCATTGTATTCCATTAGTTCTAAAAACAGATAGTCCTACCCCAAACCAATTGGTGGACATGTTGGGCTGCTCAAACAAACGGAAAACACAGTCTTTTGCAGTGTATTATGCAGTAGTGAAATTGATCCCTTCTCAGTGAGAGTAAATGACAGCACGTCAGTCCTCTGGTCTGGCCTTCAGCGTCATCGCAGTCTGAACTTTAAATATCAAACACAGCCCCATTTACTGCAACTGTCTGTTACTGTCTGACAAGGACCAAAGACTCAAGTACAGATCTACAGGGCTGAGTCTGAACGCATGAATGCACAGGGATGAACATGGGGAACTAGGTGTTTTCTTTTGAGCGAGTGTGTGATGTAAGAATCCTGTGAGTTGTGTAATATATGTATGAATCAGAGTTTCCTCTTCACAAACACATCCTTAAAACTTACACTACAGAAAAATATTAATTTTCTTTTGATATAATTTCAGAAAATAGCTACTATGGATAATGGAGTACAGATAGTGTACACTGTGATTTTTTTTTCTGTCCTTGACAATTGTTACTTGCCAAATTCTACAACAGAACACAAATGAGACCTAGAAAAATGCCAAGGCAGACTGTGACATCAACAGCCTTTTATTTCATACTGCACAATATAGACGTTAGACAAGACTTTTGTCACAACTGACGACTTTGACTGGACGATCAGTTGTATCTCGATCTGACATTCTCATTGATACACAAAAATGATACTGCAAAAGTGGTACTGCAAAACCCAAACAAGCTCTTGTGCCATTATTGGAATTAAAGAGGGAATTTGTTGATTTATTTTTCACAGATGATAATGAAGTTAACATGAAAAGTTGCATTTCATATAGACTAGTAAGTAACATTATTAACTGAACACTCTTTCTTAACTTAGTCTGTGAAGGTCAGATAAGAAGTTTTCGTACAGTATCTGGAGAATTACGATTTAAAGTAAAAAAAAATAAATAAAAAAAATTATGGAATATTGCAGTATTTAGTTTAATAATTTATCTGTGCACATTTATTATTATTATTATTATTATTATTTTTAATTCATGTGCCCTCATAATCTTTAATTAAAATAACTTCCCCCCCTCTTCTCTGATGAAATGTTTTTGGCGCGAGGGCGGGACAACCTGTCGCTCAGCTTGCAGCAATATCAAATGACAATGATCCAATCAATTCCTAAAATCAAGTCCTGCTCTCAATTTTTTTCTTGTTCGAAAAGCTGTTTAATTTGGATATATGTCACCATAGAAAAAAACGACTATCACAACTTCAGTTTAATGGCAACATAAAAAAAAAGTGAATTAACTAAATAGAAAAATATAGGTATATAGATGTATAAAAATGTGGGACACACTAAAAGTAGGTTCTTGCATGTGTGTCTATTCATAGGTACAGAGCAAAAACAGACTGCATTTTAATAATCATCTCTTTAGAAATGTCAGGCTTAAAGTAAAAAAATACAAATAGGATTTTATTTGTGTCAAGACCAAAATTTCAGTTATAAAATTTACCACAGTGCAACAGGCCAACCTTTTTTTTTCCAAGTTTGTGGTCATGGAGGTGATTGGCACTGTTGAAGAAGAGATAAAGGCATTTCTAGATAGATGTGTCATGACACCATCAGCACTGGGTGGATGTTTTTGGCATTGATAGTTGGCTGTTGTTATGCTGTATACTTCTCTATGATAAAAGTTCTTTAGCAGAGTGACAGTTGTGTGTTCATGTTTCAGCAGATCCTGGTCAGTTACAGCCACACTATGAGACACAACAGAAGCAACTGAACTGAAATTACACATTTGGCATTTTCAACAACAGACTGTCAAACACCCTCAAATGTCAATATGTGGCAGTGCAGGGGTGAAGTTTATATAGAGATAGTACTTACTGTTTGCATACCTTATATGAACATAAACAGTGAACACCCATTTTTTTTCAAATCCTATCCAGCACAAATAACATAAATAATGAATAATAATATATTCCGTAACTAACATGAAATGCTTTACCAAATATATTCACAGTAACAACAACATAAATCTAAAAATGCATTTTATTTTCCCAGATCTGGACAAGAGAAAGGGAAAGAAGATAAGAGTGCCAAGTTTGTTATCACATTGATTTTTGTCCATAAACTATGCTGTGCAGAGCTGACAAAAAAAAAAAAAAAAAAAAAGCAATTCAAACAACAGATAATACAATATCTGTTACATGTGTATGGTAATATGGCATATATTACCATCTGATACCATCGCTGTACCATGGTACCACCACAGTAATATTGTAAGAGGGGCAGGGGATGATATGACAACCAATTACGTACAGCTACAAAATAGAACAACCCACTTTGTGTGTGCGCGTGTGAAAGAGACTAGCACTGATTCACAAAGCTCTGTTTCACAGATGGGAATTGGCCATCAAACACAGAAACATTCATTTCCCATTATTTGGGGGGGGGGTTGATTTGATGGGGGCGGAAGACATTAGAGCCAAGCGCACTGTTCATTAGCAGATGAGAGTGGCGGCAGGTATGTTGTCCCATTAATTAAAATAATCACATTATAGGTGCTGGAATAATTTATTAACTCAGATTTAGTTAAGGCTTAATTTAATATGTCACTGTTGGTCAGGAGGACAGAAGAAATGAAGAGAGCAACGACAATGAGGATATTATGCTACAGAATTGAAATTGTCAATTTGTGTTGGGCCACTCCGCTGGGGACAGCTTTCCCTCTTTCTGCAGATCTATCATTTCATGAAAAAGAAAAGAGGCAAACGAATGGGGGAGGGAAATCAGTCGCCTACTATTTTTAACTGCCCCATAAATCTGTTTTTAAATTCCCTTCCATTTAAAATACCCTGGTGAAGCTTGCCTTCATACAGCCTGTTAAGTACCACAATCCATGCATGGCGCTACATTTATCCTAACAGTGTAATTGGTCCAGCTCCCTCGGCTGGTGGCTCAGTTACCGGTCCTCCCCCAGGCCTGCAACCGGGAGAAATCCCAAATCACCCAAGGATCCCACGCACAAAGACCCGGCAGAGAGACGGGGAGAGAGAAAGACAGGTACCCCCTCTGCAAATATCTGCTCCAGTGTTTCTCACCATTTTTGTCTTCTATATTACCACAGGGCTGGCAACAATGCTCTGGCATCCCTTCATCGACACCAGTGGAAATTACAAATTTAATATGTCATAATGTAATGTCAATGAGATGCTTAACAAAAGTCATTGTGTACGCTGACATGCAATTGTCAGTCGAAGCTTGACTTGGTGCACGCCACCATTTGTACGAATGTCAAAGAGAAAGGTGCAATTTCATAACCAATAGCATCGGCAAAAATAAGAACACGAAAACCCATGCACAATTGGTCAAAACAGAAATGCAATTGGTGCAGCTACTGTAATTTCTGTGCGAGTCTGTTCATAATGCTCAAACAAACTGAATGAAGAAATTAATGAATAAATAATCTGATTAAATACTAAACTACATTTTTTTGTAAAATTGTTTTATTTAACCTACTGTTTTGTAGGTTTAACTAACCTGTTTAAGTACCCCTTAGGGGATGTGTTTACATGTTTGGGAATCACCAAACTACTCCATGCTGGCTAATAGTTCCACTAGAGGGAAGTGTGTTTGTGTATGTGTGTTTGAGATATGGGCTGGTTCTACAGTCAACAGATGAAAAGCATCACACATGCACACACACTCTGAAACACCCTGAGCACATTTGCTGTGTGGCACCATGCACGCTACAATTACGTGCGGGAGGACAAAAGCCTGAGAGAGGGGCGGCAGAAGGCCGACTGGCAGCGAGTTTCACCTGCAGCTAAACTCAGAGGAGGGGCCGGAGAGGGTGAACGGCGCATAATCAAGCCCAGCACTAATTTAGAGACTCCAGCTGCTCCTGCCAGAGGGGCCTAGGAACACCTACCACTAACCCCAGACGCTCTTGCTCGCTCTCTTTTCCTGTTAATCATCCAAATGACCTCCTCCTCTCTGTGCTTAATGCATGCCAAAACAAAGAGGCAGCAGTGTCAAACACTTTCAAATGTCAATATGTTTGGCGTGGCACTGCAGGGGCGGGGCTTGTATATAGGTTGTGCTACCTGCTTTCACACCTTGGCTGCATTAAGTCTTTTCTTATGCCTTTCTATCCGGAACTTCCCTCCATCTCCTTCATTCAGATATACGTCATTGCTTACGTTGCACGAGTGCCCACTACTGCCGGAACCCTTGGGTTTAAATGGAATGACCTAAGTCCTTGATCACTTGTGGGTAAATTAAATGCGAGCACTGCGAGTTGCTGTGCTGACATCACAAAAGTGTTGCATTGTGGTCCATGGATCTGCCTGAAGTGTTACATGTTAGTAGACACACTCCCTTACTGTCTGTCCAAATAAACTTCCCTCATCCACTTAACGAAGTTGATTGCACTTCAAAATGGTGCCGTGGGTTCTCATACCGGCAGAGGTGTGAAAGTTTCTTCGAGTGAGAACAATAGAACATGAATTGAGCAGTTCTCCTAATGATCTTAGGAGATGTTTAGTAAAATTTATAGTTTTAGAGATATCATCCTCAGATCTGAAATGAAGCATGACCACACTTGTGGCTTCAGTTTAATAGTGGTTATAAGTTTTTATACTACATTCACATAATATTTTTGAACATTTAAAATGTATATTCTTAATTTTTTTTTTTTTTTTTTTTTTTTTTTAAGTCTCCATATTAATTAAATATCTCCATATTAATAATAGTAATTGTAACTGTAAACTCACAAGTGTTGGCTTTCTAAATATACTGTATGTTGGTTATGTGTCTTTTCAGAATGCCTTATGAGCAGCAACCATTTTTATTTTGGGTATGTCATTTATGCCCCACTTTCCAAAAAGGGGCCTAGCCAACCTAGGTTCTCGGCTTCCCGCAGTCAAGTGCACTTCGGGACGCATCGATTTCCAACATATGCACGCTGCACTGTCCGCCCCACAGGCCTGCGGCCAGGCAGCACTTGCGTCCACCCATCAGAATCATTTTCGGTCGAACCCTGCCGGAGAGCCGCTTCAGGAGGTCGAGAACGAATCTCGAACGATACCTGAAACCAGCCTCGAGAGGTTGGTTCCCTTGGTAAAATATTTCGATGCATGGAAAATCTAACGAATATTTCTCCTTGGGGCCCTGCGCACCATTCAAAAGGGGTACAGACTGCAATTCGGTTTCCGCCCACCAAAATTCAACGGGGTGGTCTGGACTGTAATCGACCCAGATCAGGGTCGGGTATTGGAACAATAAGTAAACTCCCTGCTGGTAAAGGAGGCGTATTCCTCCGCCGGACAGGGAGTCCGGGTTTTACAGCCACTACTTCATAGTTCCCAAGAAGGATGGGGGATTGCGTCCAATAATAGATCTCAGACACTTGAATCGGTCTCTGAGGAGGTTCAGGTTCAAGATGCTCACTATTCCCATCATCGTGTACCAAATTCAGTCCGAGGATTGGTTTGTCACGATAGATCTGAAGGACGCATACTTCCACATATCCATCCTTCCATCTCACAGGAAGTTCCTGAGGTTCGCCTTCGGGGGCGAAGCGTACCAATATCGGGTTCTTCCGTTCAGCCTAGCTCTCTCCCCACGCACATTTACCAAATGCATGGATGCAGCTCTAGCGCCACTGAGGCTTCAGGGTATCAGGGTGCTCAACTATATTGACAACTGGCTGATTTTGGCCCAGTCACAAGAGCTGGCAGTTTGGCACTGTCCTTGCCCACATCCAGAGTCTGGGGTTGAGACTCAACACGAAAAAAAGCGTGTTGGCACCAGCCCAGAGAACCACATTCCTGGGAGTGGTGTGTCACGATGCGGGCACAATTGTCTCCTGCACGGATCGAGTCCATCTTGGCCACGGTGACCAGGATAAAGCTAGGCCAAGCCATCACTGTAAAACATTATCAGAGAGTGTTAGGGCTCATGGCAACAGCATCCAACGTCATTCCATTCCGCCTGCTGCACATGAGGGCCCTGCAGTGGTAGTTGAAAACCAAGGGGTTCTCCCCGAAGGGGAACCCGTTCCGCATGATCAGGGTTACGCGCAGATGCCTTCGTTCCCTATCTATGTGGAAGCAAACTTGGTTTCTGTCCCAAGGTCCCGTGTTGGGAGCGTCATTTCACCGGAAAGCCATTTCAACAGATGCCTCCCTCACGGGCTGGCGTGCAGTCATGGACGGCCACTTTATGAGAGGCCTATGGCAGGACCATCATTCTTCCTGGCACATAAATTGCCTGGAAATGTTGGCAGTGTTCTAAGCTCTGAGGAGCTTCCTGTCAGACCTCATAGGTCATCATGTCCTTGTGAGGTCAGACAATATGTCAGTGGTGGCCTATATAAATCATCAGGGGGGTCTGAGGTCTCACCCTCTATGCAGACTGGCGCATCAGATCCTCCTGTGGTCCCAGGGGAGACATACAACATACATTCCAGGGGATCAAAAGGCCCGGGGAATGGAGACTCAACCCCGAGGTGGTGGAGTCAATATGTCAGAGGTTCGGCCCAGTGGAAGTGGATCTGTTGGCGTCTCGGGAGACGACACGCTGTCCACTGTGGTTCTCCCTCACGCATCCAGCCCCGCTTGGGTTGGATGCCATGGTGCAGACGTGGCCGAGGCTGCATCTGTATGCATTTCCCCCGATCGCTCTGCTCCCGGAAGTTCTAGAGAGGGTCCGTCGCAACGGGATCAGTCTACTGCTGGCCCGAGTATGGTTATCGTTCCTCAGACATAATATCGTTCCTGGACAGCCCTCCATGGGAGATTCCCATCAGGAGAGACCTGCTGACACAGGCAGAGGGCTCAATATTTCACCCTCGGCCGGAACTATGGAAACTGTGGGTCTGGCCCCAGAGGGGGCACAGTACCGAGAGGCTGGCCTGTCAGCAGGAGTAGTAGAGACCATACTCAGCTCTAGAGCTCCCTCCACGACGAAATTGTACGGCCTAAAATGGAATGTTTTCACCGTATGGTGTAGAGAGCATGAGGTGGACCCAGTTAACTGCCCAGTGGCTTCAGTGCTGGAGTTCCTCCAAGATCGCTTCTCGGCTGGTCTTAACCCGTCCACACCCAAGGTGTGCATGAATGCCATTGCGGCTTTCCACGCGCCTCTGGGTGATGGGCCTCTGGGTAGACATCAGTTGGTCGTACGTTTCCCCCGTGGGGCTTGGAGGATGAGGCCTGTGGCTCGTACCAGAGTTCCCACATGGGACCTGGCAGTGTTTCTCGAAGGGCTGGTCGAGGCCCCCTTCGAACCTCTGTAGTTGGCTGAGGCCAAGAACCTGTTGGCCATTACTTCTCTGAGGAGAGTAGGAGATATTCAGGTGCTCTCGATATCCCAGGGGTGCCTGGAGTTTTGCAGCAGGATGGGCCACCCCTCATACTTTCATAAGATTTTATAGTCTGGACATTCCATCTACGCCTGGAAACCTTGTGCTTTCGTCCTAAGTGTGCCTGTGCGCAGCTTCACACTTGGTACAGGCAGGGCTCATTGTGGCATAGTGGGTACTCGTTCCCCCAAAGTGTCATTCGATGCAGTTCGAGTTCCCTCGAAAGGGAACGTCTCGGGTTACGACTGTAACCCTTGTTCCCTGAGAAAGGGAATGAGAACTGCGTCCCTTCGCCACGCCTTCACCTGCCTGGGAGCGACTTCATCACAGAAGCTGACGCTGTTGTGTGCCGGCGTCCCTTTGTAGCTTCCGTGTATGCCGTCACACGTTACGTCATGATGCAACATCAAGATTGCACAAGAAAGAAGATTGGCAAGATTGGCCTTATTCATGCTTCAGAGGTGCTATGCTGAGGGGTGTTCCCCCAAAGTGTCATTCGACGCAGTTCTCATTCCCATTCTCAGGGAACAAGGGTTACAGTCGTAACCTGAGACGTTTTATCAGCAAGTCAAAACTCTGCAAGACAGTGGCCCTCCAGAACTGAGTATTATTATTATTATTATTGTATAAAAATTGTGTCACATTATACTGTACCTAAGTGCCTTATGTGGTAAAATCTAAATGTCATTTTTTTAAAGGGATTGTGACTTTTTTAAAATTATTTTTACATTCTATGAGGTTCACTTATAATGTTAATAAAGTTTTGTACAAAAAAACTATTGTAAACATTATCTATATAAAACTGTCATTTACGATAGAGTATGAAATAGCTTACGCATGGTTTGCAATGTAGCTGCTTCATCTTTAACAAAAGTTTCTTCGCTAACTCTCCATTACACACCGTCTCGTGTACAAAACAATCTGTAGTCAAATGCTCCGTACAAACATATAATCAACGTGCGGGGCAGGGCTTTTCCTATCATTATTTCTAAGAATGATGATTTTTAGAAGGCATCTGTCTGACTCCGAGATGGCGAACGGGAGCATGGTGTCAAGATTATGTTTTAGTTTTAATTTCGTCCCAGTGTGTTTCTTTCTTGTGCTTCCGTTCAATTTAGGCTGCGTCCAAAAACTGAAAAATGCTGCCTCCGCAGGCAGGATACAGAGGTAGGAAGGTAACAAGTAGGGATGTCCCGATCCGATCACGTGATCGGAAATCGGGCCCGATCACGTGGTTTCAGACTCGATCGGAATCGGACGTTACCTCCCGATCAGGACTCGGATATATATGTATATATATTCTCATTATTTTTTAACATATCTATAGTTATGCGGTGGCACAGAGTTACGCCGGTTTCACACTGCACGCGTTAGCAGAGCGTAAGCAGCGCAGGAGCAGTGCGTATGGTGAGCAGGAGCAGGACACGCGCGTATTGCTTTCACACTGGCAGCATTTATCACACGCGGCTGAACCACGGGTTGTGTACAGACAGAGTAGCCTACTCCATAATGGATAAGTTGGCATTGCTTTATTTCGTTTTCAAATACATTTAAGAGAAAAGACTTGTCAAGAAGCTTATTTTATGAATAATTTCATTTATATAAATTTTGGTTCATCTTTGTTTTTATTGTTCTGGCAACAAGTTTGTTTTGGACATTTGTTTTCTTTTTAAATTGCTGTTGGTCATTTGATCGACTGTTTAAAACACAATAGATATCATCAATGCACTTTTTGGATAAAACTGCGGTGTATTTTGGCCATGATCAATGCATTGTCACTTTAATTCAGCGTAAGCGGCGCAGCAAAAATAGACTCGGCGCCGAAACGATCGCGGCACTGCTGCTTCTGCTCTGCTCCTGCTACGCGCTGCCGCGCCGCCTCTGCGTGCAGTGTGAATGCTCTAATCTGTTAACATGGGCGCCGAAAAAAAATACGCGCTGCACGCTCTGCTAACGTGTGCAGTGTGAAACCGGCGAGTGCAGTTCCTAAAAGCACATTACTGGCTTTGCAAACACTGTGGCACTTTTATTTTTTTATTTGTTTACATGCCTGCTGGGTATTTTAAGTTGAGGTGCTATTTGTTTATACATTACACTTTTTTTATATTTACTGTTGCACTAAGTCCAAAAGTGAAGAATTTATGTTATTTATTACTTGATTGTTCAAGCTACCTCACAGAAGTGCTCTGTTTGTTAACAAGAGTTGTTGAATGTTAAAATAAGGTGAATTAAATAAAAAATAAGGAACATCCTGGATCTGTTTTTCGCTCTTCTTTATTCTTTTTTTATGTATTATAGAAGTATCGGATCGGGACTCGGTATCGGTAGATACTCAAAATCAAATGACTCGGACTCGGACTCGAGGGCAAAAAAACCTGATCGGGACATCCCTAGTAACAAGATGCCTTCCTTGGATACATTTTTGAAGCAGCATAGATGGATCCTTTACTACCTTAGTGATATCCCACAATCCAGTGCGTTCCATTCCCTGACTGTTGAGCTAAAAAATAAAGATGGTGTCTGAAATTTGAGGTTGGTGCTCAGTTTGTGTGTAAAGTGTCCACTTTTGATGACATTTCAAGCGAGAAGTTGATAATGTAGTAATTAAGTATTCAGTTGGCTCGATTGTTGTCTGTCAGACTGTACGAACGTGATCCTTGCTGTAAGCCATGTCACACTGTAAGATCTCAGTTGTCATTAATGTCAGACTGTACGACAGTCAAGACGTGTTAAAAACAGAAGAAAACTTGTCAGGAGTTTTACATCATCAATCAATGACACATTCGGTGATGTGAGCTGCGCTACACGCGGAAATTAAAATGGTGGCTAAAAATAAATCTCTAACATTAATTTTGGTCATGGCTCGACTTGAAAAATGAAGAAAATTTGATGGTTGTCGTAGGTGAAGTCACACTGCAGGACTGTGAGTGAAATCTGACACTGAGACACTGTCAGAATTTTGTCGGATGTAAAATTTTATCGCAACGGTCATTAATCGGCTGTTGGTGAACATGTCAAACTTACGATCAAAGTCATCAGATTTTAGCCTAGGGTCATAGGAATCTTTTAGGATTTGCAAAATTTGTAAAATATGATATCCTCGGCCAGATGCTGCTGTTGGAGGAGGACCACCATCCATTCAAGTCCACTGAATACGCCTTGTGGGTGTGCGGATCCTCCCTCACTGTGGGAGTCATTGAGGACAACGACACCATTAACTCCAACTCCACAAGACTATCAACACCTCCAGCAGCCATCTCTCTGCCTGCTCCATAGAAAACTCTTTGTCCCAGCCCGGAGTGTCCCAGAAACAAATAGAGATCCCACTCCCTGCCTGGAGTTAGAGCCAGCCACAGAATCCATCCCTGAGCCAGAGCAGGTCATCACACTTGTCCTGAGGTAGGAGCCGATTGCCAGATCCAGTGAGGAGTCATGTTCGGTGAGATCCTTCCAGTTCCCAAATGAGCCAGTTGAGGAGCGCATTCACCACCACCTCGTCCCTCCGGCTTCACCTTTGTCTCTCGTCATCCTGATTGCGCTGCAGACTTCCAGGCCTCCGGCTGCGCCACAGCCCTCCACCCATCCAGCTTCACTGTCTTCCCTGTCACTGTCCATCCTTACCTCCTCCTCACCCTCCTCTTAACCCTCCTCCCTCCCTCCACTGATAGGCTTGTGCATACAAGCTTGTGGGAGGGGGGAGTACTGTCAGGATTATGTTTTTAGTTGTATTATGCTCATGTGTGTTTGTTTCCTGTGCTTCAGTTGTTTAGTCTTGATTGCATCCTAGTTAGTCTCCTTGGTTACTGATTACATTCAGCTGTCTACCATAAAGTTTCCCTGTGTATTTATATTCCCTGTTTCATTCAGTTCATTGTTGGTTCTCATCTTTCATGTGAGTAGTTAGCGTGTTAATTCTCCATGCATACTCCTGTGTATTCTCTTTGTGTTCATTAAAGAACATATTGTTTGATATTCTGCGTCATGATTCTACTAACTACCACGACAAGCGTGACAGATGGTTTGTGTAACATTAGCAGCACATTATTTGCTGTTTGATAACATAGTCCATCCAAAGGCTAATCATATCAATTGCCATTGTGTGTCAAATTTTATAAAAATTCTGAATGGATTATATATAGCCTAGAAAGCGTGCAAAGAGCACTTTATAATTACTAAAAAGCTGTCACTTATCTCACTATGTGATCTCACAAAGTTTTGTTATAATCAATGAAGTGCTACACACTAGACAATGAATCTCTTATTTACATTGTTTCTAAACTAGTGAGTTAGTTAGAGAGAGGATTTGTGAGTGAGCAGAACTCAGCACTGAACAAAAACGCGGGAATTTAGAGTGTGGAAGTGGGTGGATTCAGACTTAAAAAAACACCCCTGATTGGTCACTGCGTTCAAGGGATCAACAAACATGTGATTGGCTACAATGCTCACTGCTACAAAAACACGTAGTAAATAGAAACATTTGGCTTTCTCCAGAGCGCAAACACAAATACAAACTGGAGCATTTACCAAATCTGTTTTATCAACATGATGTTATTACAGTATTAACTGAGGATGCTCTTGCTTTAT